>NC_065448.1:239577964-239882071 GCF_917563875.1 Diabrotica virgifera virgifera
ACTGGCACTCAAATTTTTCAAAAATATTTACTTTTAAGTCTCAAAACTAACTTCTGTTGCGCAAAACCTCAGTTTGCCGCGGATTTACACCAGACTAAAATTTTGACGTAGCGGTAACCATAAGCAAATGATTTAGTTCGTTCTGGTGTTAGTAGATGAAGACACTGGTTTTAAATTTGAAGTGGCCCAAGGTACAACGGCCTAAAGGTACAACAGTCTCCCCTACGTAATAACGTTTTTGTAGTAAAAATACTATAGTCGGGTAAACATAAGTGAAAATAAGAGACTCAGTTTAAAGTCATTTTTAATACCTTTTTATGATACCCTGATACCCGATACCTGGGTTGACCGAATTACTAATGTGGAAGTCCTGCGTAGAATGGAGAAACAGTGTGAAATTCTCATAACCATCAAAACAAAAAAATTAGAATATCTAGGACATGTAATGAGAAATCAAGAACGTTACGGCCTTCTCCAACTGATTCTCCAAGGGAAGGTAAATGGTAAAAGAGGACCGGGAAGAAGACGCATTTCCTGGCTTCAAAATTTACGAAAGTGGTATAACACCACTACCACTGAACTGTTCCTCGCTGCGGTAAACAAAGTCAAGATAGCCATGATGATCGCCAACATCCGGAACGGATAGGCACTTTAAGAAGCGCATCTCCCTGTCGCAGCCCAACATGCGTTTCAAACGCCTGTGATTGTTCGCCCTGTATTTCGATTTGCAAACAACTTTACGCATTGTAGCCTTAACCAATCTTATCAGTTTATCAGGGATGTGGAATTCATCCACGGCTTCATACAATTTATTTCTTAGAACACTATCATAGGCGAGATAGAATATCTAATCCTAAAAAGCGAGATAGAATATGCTATAAGGAACACTAAAGGGGGTAAAGCTGCAGGACCAGATGAAATTCCTGTAGAATTGTTGAAACTTATAGACGACGACACACTTGAAATAATGGTGAACCTGTTTACCACAATTTATAGAACAGGCATCATACCAAAGAAATGGCTCTCCTCTACTTTTGTCATAATACCGAAGACGAATAACGCCAGAGAGTGTTCAGACCACAGAACTATAGCATTGATTAGCCACACACTAAAATTATTTTTAAAAATAATTCACAAAAGAATATTTAATAAACTAGAAGTGGACATAAGCGCCACAAAGTTTGGATTCAGAAGTAGACTGGGAACACGGGAAGCTTTGTTTGGTCTGTGTTAATGCAAAGATGTTCTCCAAGATGTTGTAAACCAAGATCTATAGGTAGGTTTCATAGATTTTGAGAAGGCCTTCAATGAATTCAGACACCAGAAGCTGTATGAAATTCTAAGAAGCAAAAACATCGACAGTCGCGACATTAATATTATATCCAGGATGTATTGGGGACAAACAGCAAAAATCAAGGTTGATAATCAGTTAACCGAAGAAATTGAGATTCGTCGAGGTGTGCGTCAGGGTTGTGTCCTTTCTCCACTACTATTCAATATATATAGCGCGAAACAATATGTCAGGAAGCACTCCTAGAGCAAAATATTGGTATGAACATTAACGGAGAGTTAATTAATAATATACGATACGCTGATGACACGCTAATAATAACACATCACCTAGCAAATCTACATAGTCCATTCTTTCACGGTTTTTGCTCTAAATTTTAAAGAACCGCTTGTATTGACATGAAATTTGGCATACGCATAGCTTACATGTCAAAGAAAAAAAGTGATATTGTGCCGACGTGTGCTTTTGCCCTGGGGGTGACTTTCACCCCCTCTTGGGGGTGAAAAAATATATGTCCAAAACAACTCCGGAAATGGGTAAACGGACTAATTTTAAGTAACTTTTGTTCTACAGAGCTTTTTCGCCAAGTCAACACTTTGCGAGTGAATATGTTCATTTTTCAACAAAATAACCACATTTTTAGACGGTTTTTCGCAAATAACTCAAAAAGTAAGTATTTTGTCGAAAAAACCGTTCTTAGCAAAAATATAGCCTATAAAAAAGTAAAAAAAAAATGGTGTACGCGTTAGGTCTCTGGATCTCGTAGAACCAGAGTTATAGCCAATGAAATATAGATTCATATTCACCAAATTTCAAATAGAATATTTCGACGTGAAATATCCAAAAAATTAAGCACTTTTTGGGGAAAACCCATTTTAACTTTTTTAAAGTGTTTAACATTATTTCTGTTTTTACGAAAGTTACGCTCAAAATAAAGTTGGTCCCTTTTGTTTTTGCAAAAAAAAATCGGGAAGACCACCCCCTAATTAGCAACTTAAATGAAATTAATCGTTGCCGCTCCATAAATTATTTTACTTACATTGTGTTTATATGATCTGTAAGTTTCATCGATTCAAAGTGTTTATTTTTGAAAAAATTTGGTTTCAAAGTAAAATTTTTAAAAATTTAAATTTTGAAAAATATGCTTTTTTTCAAAATAACTTAAAAATTGTTAGAGATACCAAAAGTCTCGAAATACAAAAAAAGTCAGATTTACTTTTCTGAATATCATGTATTTTTTTGTTTTTCTGTTAGACAAAAATTGATCAAGATTTGGTGTTTCTAAATTTGCATACATTCGTGATCAGTGACTCGTTCAACCCCTTTTAACTACAGCCGTTTCAATAATAAGGACTTTGAACCGATTAAACTTACAAATCATATAAACAATATATACACGAGTCAAGAAACTTGTGAAGACGTTACGATTAAGTTCATTTAAGATACTAATTAGGGGGTGATTTTCTCGATTTTTTTACCAAAACCAAAAGGGACTAACTTTATTTTGAGCGTAACTTGTTTAATTTTGATGCTAGAAATTTTTTTTTTAAACAAAAATGAAGCTTTTTTTAAACACTTTAAATAAGTTTAAATGAGTTTTCCCCGAAATGTGCTTCATTTTTGGTTATTTCACGTTAAAATATTCCACTTGGAATTTGACGAATATGAACCTATATTTCATTGGCTATAACTCTGCTTCTACTAAATAAAAAAACGTGATATATTCACTATTTTTTTAAATTTTTTATAGGCTATATTTTTGCTAAGAATGCTTTTTCGACAAAATACTTACAATTTGAGTTATTTGCGAAAAACCGTCTAAAAGCGTGGTTATTTTGTTGAAAAAATGAACATATTCATTGCCAAATAACTCGAAAAGTATTGACTTATTAAAAAAACTCTATAGAACAAAAGTTACTTTAAATTAGCCAGTTTACCCATTTCCTGAATTTGTTTGGACGAATATTTTTTAACCCCCAAGAGGGGGTGAAAACCACCCCCAGGGCAAAAGCACATATCGGCACAATATCACTTTTTTTCTTTGACTTGTTAGCTGTGTGTATGCCAAATTTCATGTCAATCCAAGCGATTCTTTAAAATTTAAAGGTTTTGCAATATTTTACCGTTAATGAATGGACTAACAGTATTTAATGGAAAACATAAACACTCATACCAATAAATATGGTATAAAACTGAACATCAAAAAGACTAAATTCATGATTGTAACGAAGAAACTATACACCAATGTGAATTTAACCATAAATAATCAGCCAGTTGAAAGAGTTACGTCCTACAAGTATTTAGGGGTTTGCTTCACTGATACTAATGACCAGACAAGAGAAATCAAGAGATCAAGAGAATGCGAAGTCATAAAAACCATATAAACTAAAAAACTAGAATATCTAGGCCACATAATGAGAGGAGAAAATTACTCTCTGCTAAGACTCATGATCCAAGGAAAAATCTCGGGAAAGAGAAATGTGGGACGTAGGAGGATTTCCTGGTTGCGAAATTTAAGGGAGCGGTATGGGTGCAGTTCAATACAGTTGTTCAGAGCTGCAGCCAACAAAGTTAAGATTGCTGTGATGGTAGCCAACCTCCGATAGGAGACGGTACTGCAAGAAAAAGTGTCGATATTTAATTCATTGGTTTTTTCCAGTACTTGCTTTAGCACAAAGATCTGGTCTGTTGTTGATCGACCAGGCCTAAAAAGACTTTGATATTCTCCAAGAAGCTCCTCTGAATGTGCACTTAGGCGACTACATAAGATACTCGAAAATATTTTGTAGACTGTATTAAGGAGGGTTATTCCCCTATAGTTTCTACATTCCAATTGATCACCTTTTTTGTGTAGCGGGCAAACTATTCCAATACACCACTCTTCCGGGATTTGTTCCTCATTCCAGGCTCTCAGCATTATTTTATACAGTGCTAGTCAAAAGTCCGTACCCCCCCTCGTATCTTTTGAACGGTTATTCCTATAATAGTGAAATTTGGAGGGAGGAAATAAACGGACGTAAGCTTCTTAACTAGTCATGACAGGTGACGTAATAGTGACAGATGACGTTACAGAGCCACTGTGACCGATAATTTTAAATGGGACTTTATGGCAAGTGATACCTCGTTTGAAAGGTATTGAAAATACCTATTCAGTCATACTAATTTTGTTTGAGTTTAAGCTAATTTTGATGAATAAATGAAATAAATATAGAATTGTAGTTTCGCATTTAATTAATAAAAATTCAAAATTCCGCCTATGATTACTTGTCAAACAGGTTGACGTTGACGTAAAAACTACTAGAAAATTAAAAAACGTCAACTTTTTTGACAAAAAATCCATAGGCGGACATTTGAATTTTTATTAATTAAATTCGAAACTACAATATTATATTTATTTAATTTATTCACCAAAATCAAAATCAACCTAAACCCAAAAAAATTAGTATGACTGACTAGGTATTTTAAATACCTTTCAAACGAGGTATCACTTGCCATAAGGTCCTATTTAAAATTATCGGTCACAGTGGCTCTGTAACGTCATCTGTCACTATTACGTCACCTGTCATAACTAGTTAAGAAGCTTAAGTCCGTTTATTTACTCCCTCCAAATTTCACTATTATAGGTATAATCGTTCAAAAGATACGAGGGGGGTACGGACTTTTGACTAGCACTGTATATTTGATTAGCCAGAGTAGCACCTCCATATTTAATAAGTTCCGCGGGTATACTATCACTTCCTGGCAGTGGCGGCGCCTGGTGTAAAATATTGGGGGTTCACACATAATGTTAACATATAAAAAGACCTTGAGACCCTATTTCCGTAGGTAAAGGCTTTTGAGTGTCTTCAAATTGTAAAAATCAAAGGACCTTATTAACAATTACAATAAATAATGTATTTTATTGACTTAAAATTATAATTTAGTGTTTAAATGTTACAAGCAAGTTTTGTAACGAAAGTCAGTGGCCTGTTATTTTTTAGATAAATTATTCACAAACAAATTCAGTAAAATTTGGAATTTCTTGAATCATTTTTTTTTTATTGAAAACATTGCGAGTGCAGTTAATCGATCCTGGCCCATAGCTATTCGAAGGAAAGTTTTGATACGTTTCAATGCAAAGAGACATCGTTCTGTTTCTGCAGTTGTCACTGGCATCGTAACAAGTACATAATTGGAGAATTCCAATCTGGAATTCCAACTGGATAGTTAAAATCGTATCTTCTATTTTATTCATTATGCTTCCTCTTCTCCAAATATGTGCTTCACACCTACACAATTTGTAAGTTTTTACACAAATCTCCATTTTAAATAATCATTTATAATCCCGACGTTTGCACTTTGGTACATTCTTAATTAACAAATTTGGTTTCGGCATTTTTAATTTTTCTTCTAAATACAATGAAGAACATTTAATTGATTTTAAATATTCCACGTCCACAAATCCTTTCATTCTTAATATAATTCCGAAATTCGAACTTCATGAAAGCAACATCCATGCACGTTGAAAACACCAAAGATCATGCCATAAGATCACATCCAACTTGTGATCCTGTGGCCATCTAAACTTGTGGGCTAGAGCGGGTAGCGGGGTGGGTGGTGAGTTGTATTTTGTCGTCTGAAAAGTCGTTGGTATAGGAACCACTGTGAGAGCGGTGAACGCGAGGTTCTGTCTAAGGCCTCGCATCCGTGAACTTTCTCCTTTGAAATAGAGTAAAAATAATTAAATGTTACCTATTAGATACTTATAAACTCCTTTGATCTGTTATTTCGAATTTCAATTACTGTATAGTTAGATTAAAATGTTATTTATAGAATGATAAATATTACATATATGAATGTTGGTGTGAAAATAATTTTGGGGGTTCACGTGCACATGTGCACTTATGGAGAAACCGCCACTGCTTCCTGGAGATTTTAATTTTTTAGGTGTTTTATTGCATTCCGTACTTCTTGAATTGACGGTGGCTCTAATGGTGTATTGTTGCTTGCTCCTGGGGGTGGTTGATTTGGATCTTCTTTAATACATTTTTATATGTTTTTCTTCGCATTCAAATATTTTAATAATATCTTCCAGAGTCTGATTGAAAAGTTTTGGCGATATTGTGTTACCCCTGTCTTGCGCCTCTATCTTTTTTTTATGTAATCAAATATTATTAACAAATATTTTTCCATCTGTAAAAGTCCTTATACATTTTTTAATGAAATAATTATATGAAAATTATATTGTTAATTTTAAAGAAACTTCCATTTAATATGTTTATTCTAAACTATGTATTCTTATTAAATTTTCAGAGGCATTGATTTGTGGTGAACATGAAGATTACGATGAGCTCTGTTGTCTCGAGCAAGAAATAACATGCCAAAACAAAAAAGCACGTCCATGTCCTGATCTAGGATACAGTAGGTTTTGTGGTATAAGATGCCTCTGTGTTGATGGATTCATAAGAGATACCATATCAGGAAAATGTGTAAAACACTGTTAGAAATAAGTCTAAAAAACATTTGTGAATAACAATGTTTATATTTGCAGTTAGTAAAATATTAGTAGATTTTTCTTTTTCTTGTTTTTTTATTTTAATTATTTCCAAACTATGATTTCCAAAAAGAAAAGTGATTAAAAGAAAAGACGCAACCTGGATCAAAAAATGTGAACATATAGATCAACAATTAGTAGGAACTAGGAGTTCAGAAGCATGGAAGATGATAAAGAATGTCAGAATATCACATAAAGGCGGGCACACAATTAAGAGTATATTATGTGATACCGAGCGGGAACAACATTTTAAGGAAGTGTTACTAGAAAAACGACCACAATACACAACAAGAATGCAAGAAAGAGAGAATGACAAACAGAGAGAACACGAAATAGAACTAGATAAAAGTAAAGTTGAAGAAGCTATTAAAACTATGAAATCCCGGAAAGCACCCTGAGCTGGAGGAATTGATCCTGAATTAATAAAATATGGACCAACCAAACTATGGGATATGCTTAAAAACTTTTCGAAAGATGTCTGAATGGAGAAAAGTACCAGATGAATGGCTCCCATTCCACCAGACCATACCACCAGATTCGCAGGATTCAGGCCTCAACGAAGCACCACTGACCAAGTGCTCTCTGTAACTACCTACATAGAGGCAGGTTACCAAAGAAAACTGAAGACGTCTGTGGCATTCATCGATTTATCAGCTGCATATGACACGGTTTGGAAAGATGGCCTCATCTATAAGCTCCTGAAAATAATCCCCTGCAATGCAACCGCCCGACTCATAAATACTATGCTGAGCAGTAGAAACTTTCGTGTAACCATGGGAACTACAGTGAGCAAACAGAGAATGCTTAACAACGGCCTCCCCCAGGGCTGCTATTTAGTATGTATATAGCTGATATGCCCCCTACCAGATCTAAAAAAATTGGATATGCAGACGACTGGGCACTTGCAACTCAAAACTCCTTAATACAAAACTCCGAGGCAATCCTAACGGAAGATCTGGAACGCCTGGTTAAGTACTTTAAACAATGGAGACTTAAACCTAACCCCAAAAAAACCGAGGTTAGCTGTTTTCACCTGAACAACAATATGGCCCACTTAAAACTTAAAGTGTACATTGATAACCAACTGCTCACGCACAACTATAATCCCAAGTACCTCGGCATCACCCTGGACAGAACACTCTCCTTTAAGAAACATCTTGAGAACACCGCAGCAAAGCTGAGAACCCGTAACAACATCATACAGAAGCTTTGCGGGACTACATGGGGCTCAACAGCAAGTACACTTCGGTGTTCAGCCCTTGGCCTCGTATACTCCGCAGCTGAATACTGCTCCCCTGTTTGGCTGAACAGCGTTCACACAAAAATTATAGATACTCAGCTCAATGTCGCCATGCGTCTCATATCTGGAACGATCAAGTCTACACCTGTGGAGTGGCTTCCACTACTGAGCCACATACCTCCACCTAACCTTCGTCGTCAGCTCTGCTTAGAGAATTCCAAAAGCTGCTTAACAACCCGCAGTTACCTATACACACATATGTCGCCGACGCTAACTCACATCGATTGCGCTCCAGAAAACCTCCGACTAGAGATGCAATAAACTTGAGTTCCAACAATTTCTAAATGAACTCCCAGTGGAAGAACATGCAGAGCGACAGACCGAACCTAATAATGAGAAACACACCATGCATCACAGAAACTCCACCAGGTTTTGACCTCCCCCGAAAATCATGGTCAACTCTTAACAGGATAAGAACGGGTCATGGAGTCTGCGCAGATTCCCTTTATAAATGGAAAATGAGAACCTCTGCTGAGTGCGACTGCGGCGCCGAGAAACAGACCATCCAGCATATGATTGCCGAATGCCCTCGGAGAAAGTATGATGGAGATCCTCTGGACTTCGCCTCTGCAACACCAGCGTCGATTGAATATATTAATACATTAGATGTTAGACTATAACATATGTGTGATAATGTTGTGTATCAAATTGCCATACGCTAAATAAATAAAATAAATAATACCACCAGATTGACAACAGGTGGAATACTTTCTTTGGTTACACCTCCTGAGACTTTTACAATTTATAAGTCATACAGGTGCCGAGAAAATTAAGATGAGAGAATTTTAAATAATTCACAACTCATCTGCTCAGCGTGGTAAAAGTTCCAACAAGAAAGATTCCTTAATACTCATATAAAAGAGTAAATGAATTAAAAATGTATAAACATTTTCAATTTCTTTGCAACACGAAAATGGAACAGCGGCTTTTTTTTATTACAAAGTATTACACAATTATTCTAATCATTTTTGTTTTTACGACGTGGAAGTGATATCTAAATTGTTTTTAATAAATAATTGGGACTCAAATAAGTGTATATAATAATTAAAAAACAAGGTGATATCGAAACTGATTGTATTAATTAAAAGACCAAATAATTACTTATAATAAACTTTGGTGAATAGAAATCGGCCCACTTTAAACTTTTGACTTGAACTATATTTTTTTCAGAAACTATTACTCGGATGAAAAAAAGGGATTTACTGTTTGAAAGATAATTTAATATGCTTTAATATGAGTATACATTTATGAAAATTTATTTCGACTTCTTGTATTTAACATTGTAAAATGAATGCATAAGTTTATTGTAAACACAAAAAGGGTATTTGACAATTAAAAATTTAACAATTCATGTTTTAATAATGGCTACGCCCTCCTCTTGCACTAATAACTTTCTCATTTATGATTAGGCATAAATCTAGTCCACAAAAGGGTTTAATACCATAGATCATCTCCTTGCTATGAAAATATTGATAGAGAAGGCAAACGAATACAACCTAGATTTATGTTTAGCCTTTGTAGACTATGAAAAAACGTTCGATAGTGTCGAGATATGGTCGATAGAAAAGCTCTAAATAATAGCAGTATAGACTTCAGGTACAGTCAGTCTTACATAACATCTATAAAACAGCAACTATGACAGTCGAATGGGAAAAAAAAACAAACAAAATTAATCCCATAGAAATACGTAGAGGCGTAAGACAAGGAGATGTAATATCCCCAAAACTCTTCACCTTAGCTCTGGAGTTTAGACGTCTTTAAAGAACTGGAATGGGAAGACATTGGTATCAACATAAACGGAAAGAATCTCAATCACCTCAGATATTGCGATGATGTTGTCCTTATTACAACCAACCAAGAAGAACTAGCCACAATGCTGACTCAACTAGCACACGAATCAGAGAAGATAGGATTAAAAATGAACATGAGCGAAATGAACAAAAATCATGACAAATACATTATTTGTATTTGTCATGAGTAAATATAGTCTGGGCTGATTATCGGAGAATAGGCGATTTTTGGGAAAAGTTATTTACCAGCAATTTTATTGCTGGAATCGAATTATAAGATCCTATATATTAATAATATAGGTATGCAAAGTCCTCAGATAGTGTGCTACTTTTTTATAAACAAAATGGCGCCCGAAAATCGTGTTTTTTCAATTATTGCTCTATAACTCCGAAGATTTTAATTACACAACAAAAATACCCAAATAAAAATTCACCGCGATTAAATTCTGCATAGAGACGTGTTTTTCCCGATCTGCTCCGATGAAAATTTTTCTCGGAAAATGCAGGTTTTCCCAACAAAATCTTTAATTTTCAAATAAAGTTTTAGATAAGTAATTATCTACCAATAATTAAATCATTTGGTGACTTAAAAGCCTTCTTGGTTTAGAATATAGTTCCAGAAGGTGATGAAAATTAAACGAATATTTTAGCAACAATTCAATTGTTAATTAATAATTTACGGTCGCAATAATAACCAAAATAATTATGATACACTGATCAAACTTTGAAATCTTATAAAGATGAGATGCCTATTTAACATTTTGTCGACAAAATATAAATTTTTTATTTTTTTGCATAATCCTTAAATGTTTAAAAAATAGTTATAAACAAATTAACGTTTCTCAGACAGTTTTTATTATATTTTAATTATAAAACATAGCTAAAATGCGAATTTCAAATATCTTGAAAATTAATGCTTTAAAACTTTTTTGTGTTTATAATTTTTTTTAATTCTTTTCTTTAAAGCGTAGAAGTGAGTTTAAAGTTCAAGCTAATTATTTACAAAAAATATCGATTATCAGTTTAATGGTTATATTTTAATTAAAGATTATAAATATATTTTTTTGTAATTTACACGCTCGAAAGTAGAATAATACAGTGCTGTAGCTAAAATTTTCACTCGGATCGACGACCGGCCGCGCCAGACGTACACTTTTATAAATAATATAATATGCTGCGTGTCAGTCGCTTCGAGTGAACATTTTAATTCCGACTTCGTACCAGGCCTACTTTTGCGCTAAAAATTACAAAAAAAGTATTTTTAATCTTTGATTAAAATATAACCATTGCAATAATTTTTGACATTCTTTGTGAATAATTAGATTGTACCATAGACTCACTTTTAAGCTTTGAAACAATTAAAAAAAATCATAAACAACGGAGAAATCTTATATCTACTTTGCTGTTTCATAACTTTTTTGCAAATGGTTGGAAAATTTTTTTAAAGCATTAATTTTCAAGACTTATGAAATACACATTTTAAATATTTTATATAATTAGAATATAATAAACAATTTCTGAGAAATGTTAATTTTTTTATAAAAATTTTTTTTTAAGATTTAAAGATTATGCAAAAGAATTAAAAATTTATATTTTGTCGACAAAATATTAAATAGGCATCACACCTTAATAATCTTTCTAAGTTTGATCAATGTCTCATGATTATTTTGGTTTTTATTGCGACTGTAAATTGTTAATTAACAATTGAATTGTTGCTAAAATATTCGTTTCATTTTCACCGGCTTCTGAATTTATTATCTATACCAAGAAAGCTTTTTTCACCAAGCTATATAATGATTGATAAATAATTACTGACCCAAAAAATTTATTTGAAAATTCGAGATTTTGTTGGAAAAACCCACATTTTCCGAGGAAAATTTTCATCAGAGCAAATCGGAAAAACATATCTCTATGCAGAATTTAATTGCGGTGAATTTTTATTTGAGTATTTTTGTTGTAAAGTTAAAATCTTCGGAGTTATAGAGCAATAATTGAAAAAAATACGATTTGTCGGCGCTATTTTGTTTATAAAAAAAGTAGCACACTATCTGCGGACTTTGTATACCTATATTAATAATATATAGGATCTTATAATTCAATTCCAGCAATAAAATTGCTGGTAAATAACCTTTCTTTGTACTTTACTAATTAGACCAGCGTATTATAACTATTTTTTTTTTCAAAATTTAAAGATTATGCAAAAAAAAGAAAAATTTATATTTTGTCGATAAAATATTAAATAAGCATCTCATCTTTATAATCTTTATAAGTTTGATCAATGTATCATGATTATTTTGGTTATTATTGCGATCGTAAATTGTTAATTAACAATTGAATTGTTGCTAAAATATTCGTTTAATTTTCACCGGCTTCTGGAATTACAATCTATACCAAGAAAGCTTTGATGTCACTCAGTTATTTAGTTATTGATTAATAATTGCTTACCTAAAACTTTATTTGAAAATTAGAGTTTTTGTTAGGAATACCCGCATTTTCCGAGGACAATTTTTGTCGGAGCAAATCGTGAAAAACAAATCTCTATGCAGAATTTAATTGCGGTGAACTTTTATTTGGGTGTTTTTGTTGTAAGGTTAAAATCTTCGGAGTTATAGAGCAATAATTGAAAAAAATACGATTTGTCGGCGCCATTTTGTTTATAAAAAAAGTAGCACACTATCTGTGGACTTTGCATACCTATATTATTAATATATAAATAGGATCTTATAATTCGATTCCAGCAATAAAATTGCTGGTAAATAACTTTTCCATGAATTTTGCTAATTAGCCAAGAGTAATATGAATATGTATATGTAAATAGAACAGAATAAATATAAATATAAGTAATGTCAATATTGAGGTTGTTGACGAATATATATATATACCTGGGTCAAATAATCAAAGCTAATAAAGAGAACCAAACAATTGAAGTACAGAGAAGAATCCGATTCGCGTGGGCAGCGTTTGGAAAGTTAAGATGGATACTAAAAAGCACAAAGATACAACAGTACCTAAAAACCTGTGTATTTGACCAGTGCATCCTTCCTGTTCTGACGTATGGCTCAGAAACATGGACATTAACAAAGGCCAATATAAACAAAAAAAGTAACTCGGAGAAAAATAGAAAGATCCATGTTGGGAATAAAACTACAAGACAGAAATCAAACAAATGGATAAGAGAGAAAACAAAAGTAGAAAATGTAACTGAGCATAAAACATAGTTAAAATGGAGATTTGCAGCCCACAATGCGAGACAGGAAGATAAAAGATGGAATGCTGAAAAACAAAACTGGAGACCGTCGACACGAAGAAGAGGACGAGGAAGGAAGACCTCAGATGCAATGGAAGGACGATATTGTAAAAGCTGCAGGAACTACCTGGAAAAGTGCAGCCAAGAACAGACGAAAATGGAAAGATTTGGGGAAGGCCTATGTCCAAAGTTGGATAGAAATGGGCTAAAAAAGAAGAAGAAGAACTTGGGACGAAGAAGATGGGACGTTAAGCCACTCTTCTACTGCGAGAATATGCTGTGTACCATTAATTACAAGTAAATTTAATAAAAAATTTGTCCTGGTAAAGTAAAAGGTATATTAGTTTAAAAAGCCCCTATAGGGCTACAAACATAAAAACAAAACGTTTTAGCTCTGTAACAAGGGTATCATCAGTGTTACAAGAACATAGTGAACCACCCAAAAATACAAAGGTAAAATTCTTTTAATAATAGACTAATGCCTGGTTGCACTAACAGATCTTAAGCTCCAGCTTAGCTAAGCTCTACTTATAGATAGGGCCTCCTTGAGTGTCACTTACGTTGCACCATAATTTTCGATTCTTGCCTTATTATCAATTATATCTATTATTGTATTATGATATTTTTATTATAATATATTGTAATTATATTATATTAATTCTTGTGATATTCTCGTCTTGAGCTTAAGATCTATTGGTGCAACCGGGCATTAAAGTCTTATATATGTGTAAACATCGTAAAATCCAAAGGATGGATTGAGAATTGTTACCTAGTTTTTGTTACCCACTTACCACATGTGGGAGTCATATGTTGTCCTAAGGCCATATCCATAGGATCTATATCCATCCATTGGATTTTACGATGTTTACACATAATATATACACTGTGTCAATTTTAAAACTTACAATGGCTATATCTCACGAACAAAAGCTGATATCGAAAAATGCTTGAAACCGTTCCTAGGATAGTAAGGGGGAACTAAAATGACATGAAAGAGAACTCACCCCCATCAACCCCCTAGGCCCCACCCATCACAACCAAAAAGGTTTAAATTGCAAACACCTACTTGTGATACATCATTGAAAAGGCTATAAAAAATGCTATTCAATGGTATAAATAATAATTATACAGGGTGAAGCAATAATTGTGAAACTTTGGGTTAAATGAAAAATTTAATAAGGTTTTGTTGAATTACAAATGTATTAAAAATGTCAATTAAGTAAATATTTAATGTGAATGTGAATTTCCGTTGTTTGGTAAACAATAATACAGCCTATTTTCAAATTCTGCACGAAATTTAGCAAATGTTCTAGTAATAGGACGACATGCTTGAGTAATTCTTTCTCGCAATTCCCCAAGTGAAGCAAATTGAGTTTTATAAACAACTGATTTAGGGTAACCCCATATAAAAAAAGTAATATACTATTCTACTATAAAAAGCACTATCCAATGGTATAAATAATAATTATACAGGGTGTTAATATCAGCTGGCTTACTATGACTTTTGTATTTGTAATGCTATCTCTCGGACTATTATTTTAAATGGTAAGTGTCCGCTCGTACTTTTTTTTGTTAACTAAAACTTAATTTGCCATTTTTGCCTTAAATCAGTTGTTTATAAAACTTAACTTGTGTCACTTGGGAAATTGCGAGAAATAATTACTCAAGCATGTCGCCCTGTTACTAGAAAAATATTTGTCAAATTTCGTGCAGAATTTGAAAATAGACTCTATTATTGTATACAAAACAACGGAACCCACTTTGAACATTTACTTAATTGACATTTTTATCAAATTTGTAGTTCAACAAAACCTCATTAAATATTTCATTTAAGCCAAAGTTTCACAATTATTGCTTCACCCTGTATAATTATTATTTATACCATTGGATAGCATTTTTTATAGCCTTTTTAATGATGTATCACAAGTAGCGGTTTGCAATTTAAACTTTTTTGGTTGTGGTGGGTGGGGCTTAGGGAGTTGATGGGGGTGAGTTCTCTTTCATGTCATTTTAGTTCCCCCTTACTATCCTAGAAACGGTTTCAAGCATTTTTCATTTTCAGCTTTTGTTCGTGAGATATAGCCATTGTAAGTTTTAAAATTGACACACTGTATAAGACTTTTAGTCTATTTTTAAAAGGTTTTTACCTTTTTATTTTTGGGTGGCTCACCATGTGAGCCTCTTGTTACAAAGCGAAAACGTTTTGTTTTTATGTTTGTAGCCCTATAGGGGCTTTTTAAAGTGATACACCTTTTACCAGGACATTTTTTATTAAATTTACCTTTATACAGGGTGTCCAGAAACTCTACCGACAAACGAAGACAGGAGTTTCCTCAGATAATTTTAAGATAATTTAACCCAATTCACCTAGCCGAAAATGCTTCCTAAGGGAGCTAGAGCTCTTTGAAGATGGCGTCATGTAATTAGTTTTTCTTAAATACCCCCAGAACGCTTTTATTTAGAAAAACGAAAATTTGTATGCTTATTTACTTTCCAGATATAGATCGATTTCATCCATTACGAATTTCTAGTACAGGTCATAGGCGTGCATTTTGGGTAGGGGGACGGTTGTTTTATCGCATAACTTTTTTGTCTTTCACTTTTAAGCATTTCCGACACTGTATTATTAAATTGTGAAGTATTCCAGTACTAAAAGATACTCTTTTTGAAATTTTGATTTGAAAAAAATATTGAAAAAAAAATTGAAAAAAAAAACGATGTATTTTACAAACTTAAAGTAAGAGTAACTTTTAGTACTCGAATACCTCAAAATTTAATAATCTAGTGTCGAAAATGCTTAAAAATTAAAGACAAAAAGTTGTGCTATAAAATAACTGTTGACCTACCCAAAACCGACGCCTATGACCGGTACTGGAAATTCGCAATTAATAAAATCAATTCATCTCTGGAATATAAATAAATGTACCAGTTTTCGTCTTTCTAAACATTTTTTTTTTATTTTTTTTTTTTTTGAAATTCCAAAATCGAAAAATTTTGAAATGGATTTTTATAGAAAACGGTGTGTCCTACCGACTTAAAGCAAGACTACCTTTTAGTACTAGAAAACCTCATAATTCAATAATCCAGTGACAAAAATGCTTAAAAGTTAAAGACAAAAAAGTTATGGGATAAAATAACCGTTGCCCTACCCAAAATGGACGCCTCTGACCGGTACTAGAAATTCACAAAGGATGAAATCGATTTATCTCTGGACGATATAATACGCGTACTAATTTTCGTTTTTCTAAATATAAGCGTTCTGGAGGTATTTAAGAAAAACTAATTACATGACGCCATCTTCAAAGAGCTCTAGCTCCCTTAGGAAGCATTTTCGGACTAGGTGAATTGGTTTAAATTATCTTAAAATTATCTGAGGAATCTCCTGTCTTCGTTTGTCGGTAGAGTTTCTGGACACCCTGTATAATAAATATATTTGTATGTTTATTTCAATTTGTATTTTTAACATTTGAATGTTAGCTACAACGGCTCTGTAAATGTGACAATTATCTTCTGTAAATATTGAAACTAAAGATAATGAATTATCACAAATTATATAATAATAACAACTATAATGTTGGTATATAAATCCAACAAATAAATAAAATTTGTTATTAATTCTTGTTGGGATTAATTTTTTATTCTAAAATAGTAGTACCTATTTTACTTACACCATGAATAAAGTACTTTTGGTATTTGTTTTGGCAACTGTCCTAGTTCAAGTATTTGCCCAGAGTGGTAAGTAGCAAATTATATTATAGTAATTTTGTTAATTTTAGAACTACCATCATCAACATGATCACGATCATCATATAAGGTGTTTTTTTTACAAACTTTATATGACGAATTTTTTTGCCAAAGATTTTGTTCAATGTTATTTTTTCTATTTGTTCCTGTTATACAGGGTGTAACAAAAATACAGGTCATAAATTAAATCACATATTCTGGGTCTAAAAATAGATAGACTGAACCTAACTTACCTTACAAATGTGCACATAAAAAAAGTTATAGCCCCTTGAAGTTACAAAATAAAAATCGATTTTTTCCAAAATATTGAAAACTATTAGAGATTTTTTATTGAAAATGAACAGGTGGCTTTCTTATGACAGGAACATCTTAACAAAAAATAAAAGTGAAATTTGTCCACCCCATTAAAATTTTATGTGGGCTTTGTTCTCTTAAACCTCCCCACAAATATGTGTGTACGTTCCAAATTAATTATTATTGTGGTACCATCAGTTAAACAAAATATTTTTAAAACATTTCTGTCTCTTTGTAATTTTTCAATAAGTCAGTTTTTATCGAGATATTTTGAACATTTGTAAAATCCATCACAATTGTTTACATGTAAGTAAGATTATAGAGACCTGATATGATAATAATATGAAAATTATTAATTGTGAATTTACATTTTTGGGTATATTTTGAAACATATTAATATCTCGATAAAAAATCGTTTATCGAAAAAATTCTAAGAGACAAAAACGTTTTAAAAATATTGTGTTTAAATAATGGGGGCGCAATAATAGTTTAATTTGAAGGTACACAAACATATGGGGCGTTTAAGGGAACAAAACTCCAATAAAATGTTTATGTAAACATATTAAAAAAGCTGCATCTCGATAAAAACTGCTTTATCGAAAAAATAGTAACAGGCAAAAAGTTTGAAAAACATTGTGTTTAACTAATGGTACCGCAATAATAATTAAATTGAAACGTGGACAAAAGTTTGGGTGGTTTAAGGGAACAAAACCCCTATAAAATTTTTTTTTGTGTGTACAAATTTAACTATTATTATTATTTTTTAATACTCTTACCATAAGAATACCACAAGCCCATTTTCAATAAAAAATCTTTAACAGTTTTCGATATACATATTGGAAAAATCGATTTTCATTTTGTAACTCCAAAGGGCTGTAACTTTTTTATGTGCACATTTGTACTAAGGTAAGTTAGGTTCAATCGAGCTATTTTTGGTCTCAGAATACGTGATTTAATTTCTTACCTACCTTTTTGTTACAGCCTGTATAGCTTTATCCATGTGTGTGTTGGTCCTTCTTTCTATCTTTCCTTTTCCAAGAGTCTTATCATGCCAAAACTGCCTAGCATGCGAGCGGTTTACTCCTGAAAAAATCGCTTAGAAACGGAATATACCGACTATTTTTTTGCCTTTCTACCCTAATAAACATTTTTATCCGATTCTAGTTTTCAAAGTTCAAATGTATTCTTTTTTAAACAATTTCCCAAATTGCCTCGAATAACATTTTTTAGGCGTATTTCATGAAGTAAATACTTTTTCTCTCTTGGTAATTTTTCGAAAACTGCTTCCTTTTCGAGTTGTTTGCAATTTTTTATTGAAAAAATGCCTTAGTTATTGATTCTGGGAATTTTTTTCTATGAAACTCCAAAATGAATTGTAATTTCACAAAAAACTGTATAATGTGCAAACCTTTAAATAGAATAAGTGGTTTCAATCTTCCTAAAAAATAGTTTTTTATTCAAAATATTTGGGTCTATGTCTTCAGCAAGAAAGGAACCACATACCTATCCTTGTCAGATATTCTTACTGGTACTTAAAAATTTAAACATTATAAAGCTTTTTATATAATTGCAATTCATTTATATTAGTGCATAGTTGTTTAGAAAACAAATCCAAAAATCAGTAATTATGGCATATTTTTAACAAAAATTTTTACGTATATCGAAAACAGATATATCGAAAAAAGTGTTTTTCGAAAAATTGCCTAAGAAAGAAATTGTTATTTCAGTGAGATAAGCCTAACAAATATGCAATAATAAATAAAAATAAAAATAAATTTAATAAATTGTAATTTAATCACATATATAAAATATTATTTAAGTTGATTATGCTATAAGAAAACAGTTTCAAAACCTCTTTAAGTTTAATTCTCTTTGTATAGAAATTGGGTTTTCAAGTCTACACTGTGGGCCGAAATAAAGGAGTACATTTTTTAGTTGAAAATAACTTTTTTGTTTTTTGGGCTATTTAATTTCTTTTTGCAGGGCTAATAGACTAACATGTCCTCAATATGACAGAAAATTTGGAAGGAAAAATATCGTACATGGTCGGACTTATAAAAAAAATTATGTGACGGTGCGTTTGAGCTCATTGCAAATGAAAACTGTCTAAGCTAAAATTGAACTGATATGCTCTTTTGGTAGGATAGCTATCCACAAGACTTCAATAAAAAAGAAATTTTTCAAAATTACCAGATTCGCAAAATATAATTTTTTTATTAAATTAGGAAAATGCAAAATTTTAACAAATAACACATTTATGAAAACAGTTTAATAATTTTAAAAGTTAGAGTAAAATATTATGAATGTGGCCACCATTATTGTTTACCAGTTCTTGAAGTCGTCTGCGCCATAAATTGATAGTCCCATTTATTACACCCTGTTAAAAATTGTTCCAAACAAACTGCATTCTTTCTTTGAGCTGTTCGACGGTTTCAAATTGTTGTCCGTCATACAAATTTTTTTCGAAAATTCCCCAAATTAAATAGTCAACCGGATTTACTTCTGGGCGTTAGGTGGCCATATCTCTGGCTCAATATAGTCCGGGCAATTTTAACTTAAGAATATCCTTATATTGTGGGAAGTGTGCGAAGGAGCACAATCCTGCTGGAAAGTGTAACCATAACATACTTCTTCATGATTTGATCTTGATATGTTTCTGAATTAAGTTTTACCCCGGTATCAACAAGAATTAGATGAGATTTTCCCAACATGAAATTTGAACACTCTATTAATTTGAGTATTTTTAGGAGGCCGTAAATACAACATTTTTTCATCTGAAAACCATATTTTTCTAATGTCTTCACGAGAACGGAATCTTCTTAGTAGCAAATTACATCTTTCCAGTCGTTTTTCTCTTACATTGGCAGTAAATTTTTGACAGTAAACTTTTTTAAATACTTTAAGATGGCCATCTTCTTTAATGATTCTTCGAACTGATGTGCGGGAAATCCTAGTTTCTTTTGCGATTTTCCTTGTTCCAACAGATGGGCCAGGTTGCAAATTTGCCAATTTTCCTCAGGAAATTCATTTACAATTTATCTTGCACCATAATTATATTTTTCACGGTAATTAATTAATATTCTATCCTCTTTGCTTAAAAGTTTCTAAAACGCAATGATTCGCGTTATAAAGTGGCAGTTGATATATCAGATAACTCAAGAACTGTCAAGAAATAACGCAAGTAGTTAAGTTAAATATGATACATCACACCAATTCGAGGATTATAACTTAACTATTATTCGAGGATTATAACTTTACGTTAACTATATAACTTCGTCATCCATCATACGGCTGATTGTCTTTATCGACTTCCACAAAGCATTTGACACAGTGGAAACAGTTTCTGTCTTAAAAGCACTATCAGAATGCAGAAGAGACCACAGGTATTAGGTCAATATATACGAAAATGCGACAACAACTAGTAACGTCCATTGCATGACTGAGAAGATAAAAATTGGTAGAAGGGTGCCGCAAAGAGATACCTTGTCGCCAAAACTACTTATAACAGTTATGGAGCGCTTGTTTAAACGAGTGGAAATCAAAGGGTATTAGCATCGATATTAAATCATCTTCGATATGCTGATGACATTTTTCTCATAACAGACGATTCAGGACAAGCAAGAGTTATGCTACAATAACTACAGAAAGCAACACAGAGTGTAGGTTTAAACATAAACTATGGAAAACAAAAATGATGACCAATCTCGTCCCCAATGAGCTAATAAGATTAAGAGCTCATAGATCTTGTGGAAAAATATGTGTACATATTTGAGTAACGAAATAAGGTTAACGCGAGACAGCCAACATGTGATCTACTCAGAAGACTAAGTTCAGATTAGACTGCATTCGGAAAAATGAGAGACGTTTATAAAATAAATATACCAATCCATTTAAAAAGGAAAGCTTTTAACTAGTGTTCCGAACAATCTCTCGTTCTCACTCCAACGTGTATTATTTTTACATAGGATTCTCTTTGTTACTTCAAACTTTGTTCCTCAAATGTTATTTCTAATATAACGTTGAAGAAATAACTATCTCATAACGGTGACGGATACATCACACCTAGTTTTAGCTAAATAATTATGGGATGGTTATTCCTGAGAGTTATCTTAACTTTAACTCAAATGTTAAAAATAACTTCGGTCATCCATCATAGGGCTGAATAGCAAGTGGTCAATTATATTCGATAGAATTATAGTTGAATCCCATATAAAATAATATTTAAGTTAAACGTGCTACAAGAGAACAATTTCAGAATAATATTTAATTTTTAGCCAGCCGTGTTCAATTAGGCAGGCTTGACTGCGGAGAAAATGCTGTACAAGGTTGTGCTCCCTGTTGTCCAGAAGCAGAAGCAACTTGTTCCAACAAAGTTCCTCAACCATGTCCTGGTATTTGCACTAGAGAATGTAGGATCCAATGTCGTTGTGCTCAAGGATACTTGAAAGACACGGCCACTGGAAAGTGTGTCAAAGAATGTTAATTTCTTATTTCTAAATATCTCAATTATATTTACTTAATAATTATGCAATGTAAAACAAAAATATAACAAATAAATCTTTATATTAAAATATCGGACTCTATGTTACAATATCGACTCAAACGCCTTTCCTCATCTTCTACCTCTGTTTCCTCTGAAGAACTACCGAAAAGCATCACGAAGTAGGATATAGCCATTGCTTTTCCTTCATGCTGTCGAAGTCATTGCTTCTCTCCTTCTAACCGTCCCTGTTCCCTGCTCTCCTCCTTTTAATGCGACGAAGATACTGGAGAACTTCCGTCATCAAGCTGCCTTCGATGAAAGCATTTCTGCTACTAACGTAGTTGTAGATAAAGGGTATTCCTTTCTTCAGCTAGCACTCCAATGGGTAGCATCTTTGCCATGATATATCCTGGCCCTGAGGATGGGTTGCATCCTCAGATACAGTGATGAATGCGCTGGTAACTCTTAAGGTGTTCAGATGATAGGTATACTGATGCGACCTTCCTCTGTGGTTCCTGGGTTCCGAGAATGTTAGCCCAAACTGGTATTTCGTATATTCATACTCACTTCCTGCTTTGTTTTGGGACACCTACATTCGGCATTAGCCGTGATAAAGCTGCCTGCTCTAGCACTGACCTGCTTCACCTGCTGCTTTAAACTGAGTCTGGATATCAATCATCACTCCCAAGTACCGAAGGAATAGTTGTGATGTGATTTCATGTTCTCCAATGCTCAGTGTTACAGTTTCCACCTGGTTCCGACAAATAATAAGCATTGATTGTGTTCTTCCACTTCATTAAGATAATTTGCCATGATCACCACAGCCACTTCATCGGCATATACTACGAGCCTAGCATCCTTGAGTAATTCTAGATTTAGTAGCCCATCATACATAATATTTCACAAGTGAAGACCTAGCATAGAGCCCTGTGGTACCCCTCCAACGATTTTATATTCCCTAGGACCGTACTTTGTGTCATACTTCAAAAGTGGATCATTAAAATAGCTAGTCACTATCCTCCTTAGATGCCTATGCAGTTGGCGGAGTTGAAAGCATTTTTTTATGTACAATGTGGCCACCAGACAGTACTTCTTCCTAGTATGTGTATGTGTCTATATGCGTATACGTATAGTTTACTTATTATTTCACGGGGGTAAGATCTACTCCTTCATGCTGTCGACGTCATTACTCCTCTCCTTTTAACCGTCCCTATTTTTAGCTCTTGACAATAATGACTTGACAATAATGAACTCTATGTATAGGCACCACCCCAGAAGATTGTACACTTGGATCTCACCTGGCGGACGACACCGAAATCAAATCGATTACATAATGATTAAACATCGCTGGAAAACATCTATTAGCCAATGTAAAACACGACCTAGCGCTGACTGCGGCTCTGACCACCAACTTCTTTTTGCAACGCTAAAGCAAAAATGCAAGGCAGGTGCTAGGGTCCGAAACAAGAGGATATCAAAAATAAAAGATACACAACAATTTAAAAGCCAATGTAATGAAAGATTCGAAAATATTTTACCAACTATCGCCACTCATGATTCCGAAAAGATTTGGTTATCTTTTAAAAATACCTTGATACAGACCTTGGCTGACTGCGAGGCACAGTCTAATGCCGTCTCAACCGGACCAAATAAAGTGTGGATGTCTGCAGATACTTTTGACCTCGTTGAAGAACGTAGAAAACTTAAAATTGCTGGAATCGAGAACCCTCTCAGGAATTCCCAGTACCGACAGCTATCTAGAGCTATTCAGGCTGCTTGTAGACGAGACAAAAACAAGCATATAGAGAAAATCTGCAGAGAAATTCAACTACATGCCGACACAAATAACACCAAAGAACTCTTTGATAAAGTCAGACTACTCACACGTAAATTCAAACAGAAATCTTGGTCTATCAAAGATGATGAAGGTAATGTACAGACGGATTTGGACAAGGTTATTGATGTTTGGAGGGCGTATTGTAAGTCTTTATACGCCAATACGGACCAGATGTCAGCGGACACCCCGTTTGTACCTGACTGCCAGACCTCCAATTTCCATTCTCCTTCAACAGAGACACACCACACTAGTTTTGAATCTGAACCTGACATACTTTTTTCCGAGGTGGAATTCGCTTTAAAAAGACTTAAGTTAAACAAAGCAGCAGGATATGATCTCATTACTGCAGACGTCTTGAAGCATCTTCCGGAATGTGGAGTGAAAATATTACATCGATTGTGTAATGAAATATGGCACACAGGCGTTTGGCCTGAGGATTGGAGAAAGACCATAATCATACCTCTTCATAAGAAAGGTTCAACAAATAATTGTAACAACTACAGGCTATTAGCTCTAATATCACACGCCAGTAAGGTGATCCTCTACATACTGCAACGGCGTCTAGAAAACTTCATAAGTTGGCAAATAGCACCTGAGCAGGCTGGATTTGTAAAGGGCAGAGGTACTAGAGAACAAATCCTTAATGTAAGAAACATCATAGAAAAAGCCAGAGAATACCAGATCCCGATATTTATATGTTTCGTCGATTATACAAAGGCCTTTGATAATGTTAGATGGGACAAACTATGGAACATATTGACGACAATGGGTGTACCTAAACACTTGACTCACCTTATTAGCAAACTGTACCAAGATAACCTGGCATATATTCGAATGGACGGATACCTGTCTGACAAATGCACTTTGGAGAAGGGAGTACGACAAGGATGCGTTTTATCTCCCTTATTATTTAACATCTATTCGGAGTTCATAATACGCAGAGTCTTGGATGGTTGGGAGGGAGGAGTAAACCTAGGTGGTGTTAAGATATCTAACTTGCGTTTCGCAGACGACACTACACTTCTAGCCTCTACTCCAGAAGAAATTATTGAATTATTAAAAAAACTCGAGGAAGAAAGTGCTAAATTTGGACTCATGGTTAACTACAACAAAACCAAAATCATGGTTATTGATCGCCAACAACAGTTTCCTGAAACCCAAACTATTGCGGGATGCGAGGTAGTCTCATCTATGATATATCTTGGAGCTCTAGTTAACAACACAGGCAGTTGTGAACTCGAAATTAGAAGACGCATTCAACTAGCAAGAGCAGAAATGAGTGAACTAAACGGGGTCTGGCGTGATCTTCACATTACTATGACAAACAAAAAGAGACTCGTTTCAACTCTGGTCTTTTCCATATTTTACTATGCATGCGAGACATGGACAGTCAAAGAATCAGATAGACGACGTATAGACGCCTTTGAAATGTGGACATGGAGACGCCTGCTTCGAATTCCATGGACGGCTCGCCGTACAAATGTCTCGGTTCTGGATGAAATTAAACCGGATCAGCGTCTCTCCAGTACCGTTTACTCTAGAATTTTAAAGTTCTTTGGTCATATCCATCGGAGTGATCACAAAATGGAGCGGTTGGTGGTCCAAGGAAGGCCTCAGACTCAACGCCAACGCGGAAGATCTCCACAGCGATGGGCGGACATTACTAAAAAGCTTCTCAACAAACAGTATACTGAGGCAATACATGTATCTGATGACCGCGACCAGTGGAGAAATATTATCAATCAAACTGTCCGAGCTGCTGAAGCCCAATTATGAACCACAACACATCTACTAAGATGTTAATGACTATGATGATGATGATTTTTAGCTCTCCTTCTTTCAGTGCATTGAAGATTCTAGAGAACTTTAATCGCAAATGTTCTGATTACATCCCAAAATGCCTTCAATAAAACCTCTCTGAAGAGATTTTCTGTCTGAAGTCTTCATCAGACTGTACTGTTACTGTTCATTTAGGCCAGGAACCGAAGCTTTTCACCTCGCAATTTTTACAGAATGGATCGATTTGCTTGAAAATTTGAGAATAAGTAGTGGATACTCCAAGGATCAAAATCTATATGATTACGAAAGGCGCTTTTACCATGGGGGTGGTTGCCACCCCATCTCGGGGGTGGAAATTTTTTATTATATTTTGACCTAAAAAGTTGATAAAAAAAATCTAAGGAAAAAATATTCTATACATTTTTTTGATAAAATAGAAAATAGTATAGAAATTTTATTTGATAGTATAGAAAAAATCAATGTTTTTCGATATACTCATTTACGATTCACTTAATTTCTTACCAAGGGAATTTTTGCGAATTTAATAACCTACAATTTTATATTGAAACATTTTTTCGTATCTCTGATGCTAATCTTTCTATTCTGAAGAAAATGGCATTTTTTACCAAACTATAAAAATTCGTTATTCGCTTTTAACTACAGTTTTTTAAAAACCAATAATTTTAAGCCAGTCAAACTTCTCGGATCTATTAATAATACATACATACAAGTAAATATGAATGAATAAGGCCAATGACTAAAAACACCGCTAACTTACATTATTATGCTTCCAATTGAATTTCTCCTTTTTTTTTCAAAAAAATATATTGATTTTTAACCGTAACTTTTTTATTTTAGAAAGTATGGTGAAAAATATTTTTTTTTACAACCGTGTTAAAAATGCAATTTTTAGCACTCCATACGAGCGTTAAAAATGCTAGTTTAAGGCACTAGTGCTTTAAAAATTTTATGGCACTGTAGTTCGTATTGACCGTATAGGCAATTTTGATGTAATGTCAAAAAATATAAAAATGGAATGTCAGTCAAGTTCAAGTAAAAGTTTTTGTAGATATTGTCCTGTAATTGCGTTTGTAGAAAAATATTGTATGATATGCGTGTTAAAAAGTACATTTTTAAGGCACTCATGTGAATTGCAGAACTCGCTTCGCTCATTCTGTAAACTTTCACATGCGTGCCTTAAACGTGTACTTTTAACACTTATATCATAAATAACTATTGTAGGTTTTTACAAGATCTATAAGCCTATTAATATTAAATCTTTTTAAAATCTTCATCACTTTTTCACTGAAAACTGACATTCTTTTCATTATAACTCACTTAATTTTTGAGCTAGAGACTTTTATTGCTAGAGATATATATTTTTAAGTACTTTAAATTAGTTTGAACAAGTTGTCCTCGAAAAATGCATAGTTTTCCCGTCTTTTGACTTTGAAACTACAATATTTAGCATTTGACGAAGAAGAGCCAACATAATATAATAAAGTAAAGCTCGATTACTATGGTCTTAAAGAAAATTTAAAAAAACAGTTTTGTGTATTTTTTCAGAAGGTACATTTTTGTTAAGTATAGTTGTTTTGATAAAACGAAGACTTTTGGAGTTATCAGCAGAAAACTTATTAAAAACATTGGATTTTTTCGATATTAAACTAACACTTTCGATAGCGAATAAATCCAAAACTATCAATTTTATCAAAAAAATGTATAAAACGTTTGTTGCTTAAAATGAATGTTTTTACCAACTTTTGCGAGTAATAGTTATTTATGATATAAGTGTTAAAAGTACACGTTTAAGGCACGCATGTGACAGTTTGCAGAATGAGCGAAGCGAGTTCTGCAATTCACAATGAGTGCCTTAAAAATGTACTTTTTAACAAGTATATCATACAATATTTTTTCTACAAACGTAATTACAGGACAATATCTACAAAAACTTTTACTTGAATGTGACTGACATTCCATTTTTATATTTTTCTTGACATTACATCAAAATTGCCTATACTGTCAATACGTAAATTTTAACTGCAGTGTCTTAAAAATTTTAAAGCACTAGTGCCTTAAAGTAGCATTTTTAACGCTCGTATAGAGTGCTAAAAATTACATTTTTAACACGTTCTTAGAAAAAATATAATAAAAAATTTCCACCCCTTAGATGGAATAGCAACCACCCCCATGGTAAAAGCTCCTTTCGGCATGATATAGATTTTGATCCTTGGACTATCCACTACTTATTCTCAAATTTTCAAGCAAATCGATCCATTCTGTAAAAATTGCGAGGTTTTGTCCTATTTTAAGCTTCATTACTTGTAGCCCAGTAAATGAACGGGAAATTCGGCGATACCGTGTAATTTTCAGGGGCAACTCCGAATTGCATGAAAATTTGGATATAAGTTCTACTTACCCTCCACTTCAAAGTTGAAATTGTGCCGTTTTTTGCTTTTACTTGGGGGGTGACAGTCACCCCTTCTCGGGGGTGAAAAAACATACGTTCAAGATAAGACCGGAAATGGATAAAATGACTGATTTTAAGCAACTTTTGTTCTATAGAGGTTTTTACGTAAGTCAATAATTTTCGAGTTATTTGCCATTGAAAATGTTGATTTTTCGACAAAAAAACTACGTTTTCAGACGGGTTTTCGCAAATAACTCAAAAGTAAATATTTTATCAAAAAAAATATACTTGGCAAAAGTGTAGCTTATAAAAAACCCAAAAAAAGGGTGTATCAGTAAAGTCTATCAATCAAATAAAAGCAAAGTTGTAGCTCATGAAAAATACGTTCTTATTCAACTAATTCCAAATCGAATATTTCAAGGTGAAATCACCGAAAAATTAGGCACTTTTCGGGAAAAACCCATTTAAATTTTTTTAAAGTGTTTATAAAAAGCTCTGTTTTAATTGTTAACAAAAGTTTTAGCATTAAAAATAAGCGAGTTACGCTCAAAATAAAGTTGGCCCTCTTTTTTTTTGTAAAAAATCATGAAAATCTCGCCGTTTTTAGCTCCCCAAATGAAATTAATCGCTACCGCTTTACAAACAATTTACTTACCTATCTATTTTTTATATGATCGGTCAGTCTCGCCGGTTTAAAGTGTTTATTTTTGAAAGGGTTATAATTGAGAAAGCTTGAATGGGTCACTAATCACGAGTGTATGCAAATTTTGAACAGCCATATCTTAACCAATTTTTGTCTTACGGAGAAACAAAATGAAACTAACATGATTATAATAGCAAAACCTACATTTTTTTACTCTTTAAGATTTTTCTTATCGCTAATACTTTTTAAGTTATTTTGTAAAAATGAAATTTTTCAAAAATTTTTAGAAATTTTTTTTACTATAAAACCAAATGTTTTCAAAAATAAGCACTTCAAACTAATCAAACTTACAGATTCTATAAACAATACACATACAGTTAAAATAAATGGTAAAGCCAAACGATTAATTTCATTTAGGGTGCTAAATAAAGGGAGGTTTTCACGATTTTTTTTACCAAAAAAAGGGGCCAAGTTTTTTTTTAGTGTAACTCGTTTATTTTTAATGCTGTAAACTTTTGTAAAAAACAAATCATAAGCTTTTTTAAAAACTTTAAAAATGTTAATAAGGTTTTCCCGAAATACGCTTCTTTCTTCGGTGATTTCGCGTTGAATTATTCGATTTGGAATTAGACGAATAAGAACGTATTTTTCATGAGCTACAACATTGCTTCTACTCAATTTGTAAACTTAACTGGTACACCATTTTTTTAGTTTTTTTATAGGCTACACTTTTACTAAAAATATTTTTTTCGATAAAATATTTACTTTTTGAGTTATTTGGGAAAAACGGTCTGAAAACGTAGTTTTTTTGTCGAAAAATCAACATTTTAAATCGCGAATAACTCGAAAAGTATTGACTTACGTGAAAAACTTTATAGAACAAAAGGTGCTTAAAATAAGTCAATTTATCCATTTCCGGCCTTATTCCAAACACGCGTTTTTCACCCCCCGAGAAGGGGTAAATGTCACCCCCCAAGTAAAAGCAACCAACGGTACAAATTCAACTTTGAAGTGGAGGGTAAGTAGAACCTAAATCCAAATTTTTATGCAATTCGGAGTTGCCCCTGGAAATTACACTACCAAACGGTCATTTATTGGGCTATTGGACTAATTTGGAATCTGTAAATGTTTATCCAATTCGTTAATAATTTTTATTTTACAATTTTTTCTTTTGAAAACAATATCCAAATTAGAAATCGAAATGGCAAAACAAATGTAAAATGTAGGTATTTTTCATTACAGTCAATGTTGTGGTTTAATTCCATATAAAATAGTACTCAAGTTAAAGATGCCATACAAAAAAAGTTAGTTTCGGAACCTATCTTATTTTTAGCTGGACGTGTTCCATTGAGCCTTAACTGCGGAGAAAATTCTGTACAGGGTTGTGCTCCCTGTTGCCCAGAAGCAGAAGCCACTTGTTCCAATAAAGTGCCTCAACAGTGTCATGGTATTTGTACTCAAGATTGTAGGAGCTACTGTCACTGTGTGAAAGGATACTTAAAAGATACAGCAACTGGAAAATGTGTTAGAGAATGTTAATTTATTTTAAATAAATTTATTAAATAACTATGCAATGTAAAAATATGTAACAAATAAATGTGTATTTAAGGCCATCGGTACATAATTCGCAAATATTTTACGGTTATCCCTATTTTGTCAGTCTTTACACAGCAAATTACGTGTAGTAAAATTGACACTGGTATGGATATGTAAACATTACTAGAATGTCATTCTACTTGAAAATGTCATCATTAACTTAAAGAGATGGCTTTTGAATGTTCTTGGATAACTGTTATTTGTATAATTGCAAATTATTAATTCAGTTAATAAATGTGACTATTTCATTCATAGGAGATTCTGACCAATAGAAAGCTACAGAAATCTGAATTAAATCAATAATTTTTGATAATCTCCCGTCGTTAAGTATATTACGTCAGATGCCCTTCGTTGCTACGAAAAAATACATTCAGTGACATTAATGACAATTAATGTTTTAAAAATTATAAAAGTGATGACTTTCAATCGTCAAATATTTATAAAAACTGTGTGTTTAATGGTACTTACATAAATAAATTACAATAAAATTTTGGTTTTGAACAGTTTTATTCATGAAATAATCGCAACAAATTGCACTCGACCTCTGAAATTAATATATAATTTTTGCTCTCGTGACACTTTGACATAATTTCGCCTTCGGTTCGTGAAATTAAAACTGTCAAAGTGTCACTCGGGAAAAATTCAATAATTTCAGAGCTCTTGTGCAATTACTACTGATAATTTTTTCACTAACTATGTATTCAGTGATTGTAATAATTTATATATACAACAATAACTAATACTCAATCAAGAAAGGAGGAAAAGTGTAAAAGTGATTTTTTAATAATATATTGTTATTATGGAACGCTTACAATTTTGAACATCTTTAATAACAAAATACTTGGATCGCAGAATATATTATAATGATGTATTCTCTGCTTGGATCTTCCACAAATAATACACAATAAATAACTTTTTATTAAGTTCACGTCTTAAATCAATTATTTATCAAATACACTATATATTAATATTATTTAATCAACAACTCAAAATATTGCCGATGCCATGTCAAATATTTAAAATGGTCACTGATTGTCAGTGTCTGACTGACAATATGCTGACAATATTCTATTCGACTGAGTGCGTTGTAAGACAATGATATATTTGGAAAATATTACCATGGACATTGTGTTCATTTTTTTCGAATCCTGAAAAAACCAATAAATATTTTTGAAAAATTTAAACGCACAATGAAAGACTAAATTATTACCGAGGGCCGAAAGTCCCTTAGAATAAATAAAAAGTATATTTTGAATGAGATATTTGAAATTAAAAATCACACTAAATTTTCTCTTAGTTTTTCACCCCTGTAACTTATTAAAATAAACATTATAGAAGTTCTCAGGGACTTTCGGCCCTCGCTAATAACGTAATCTTTCATTCTGCGTTTAAATTTTTTAAAAATACTTATTAGTTTTCTCAGGATTCGAAAAAAATAAATCCTCATTTGAATAGCATTGCAGCCGAAAATACGTACCCATTCTCTTAAAAGAGAAACATCAAAATTACAATTATTTTCGTAATGGTAGGGAAGCTCAAGAATTTTTTGCGTCACTCGAGCACGTCAGAAAATCACATGGGGAGAAACCTTGTACCCTGTAAATGTACCCCTACCATATATGGACTCTTAATACAGAGGTATGCGTTGGGGGCAGTCCGTAAAAAAATCTATCCTTAGAAAAACTCTAAAACATCAGATTAAGACGAGGTAAGTCAAGTACAACAAACGGAGCCTGTTAAAATAAACCGAGGAGTAAGACAAGGAGATACCATCTCGCCCAAGCTATTCAACCAAGCGCTAGAAGATTTGTTCAAACAAATGCACTGGGATGGTTTGGGTATAAACATAAACGGGCAATATCTGAATCAGTTACGATATGCTGATGATATTGTATTAATAGCAGAAAGAAGTGAAGAATTACAAAGAATGATGGAAGAACTAGTAATTACAGTGGCACAAACAAGAATAGAACAAGTAAAAGAGTATATATATCTAGGACAAATCACTAGATTAAATAAAGAAAATCAGACCGAAGAAATAAAGCGAAGAATAAAATTGGCCTGGGCATCATTCGGAAAACTGTCTTATATGCTAAAGAACAGAAAATACCCGCAATACCTAAAAACAAAAGTCTTCAATCAATGTATACTCCCTGTTTTAATATATGGCTCTCAGACATGGACGTTTTACAAAAGAGAATATGGAAAAAATAGCAAAGACAGAAAGAGCCATGGAAAGACAAATGCTGAACATTAAATTATCAGACAGGAAAAGAAACGAATGGATCCCTAACAAAACAAAAGTGGAAGACGTCTCTACCCAAGTAGCAAAGCTTAAATAAAAGTTCGCTGGACACACCCTACGGCAGAAGGATGAAAGATGGACTAAGATGATTATACATTGGAGACCAAGGAACCACAAACGAAAAAGGGGAAGGCCACAGATGCGATGGTCAGATGACCTGAAGAAACACACTGAGTCAAAATGGATGCAAATTGCCCAAGATAGAGAGGCATGGAAGAAGGAAAAAGAGGCCTATATCCAAGGATGGATGTTTAGGGCTGATTAGATAGAAGTTAAGTACATGAACAACAGTGAATATTTCAAAAATTTGATTTGATTGGGGCGAAAGAAGTACAATAATTATAGAAAACACAAACAAAACATAAACGTAACTATCCGTTTAGTGGAAGACCACCATTAGACAAAACATAATATGTATAAACACTGCTTTTTGTCATATTAAAATTAAAATATTTTCTTATAGACCTTTTTTTAGAAAAAAAAATCTCACATTTTTTAACCATAAATTCTCTTATTATGTGTAAATTGGCTGACTAAATTATTAAACAAATTAACTAGTAAACTAAAAAAACTCAAGGATATTAATTAATTATAATGAGAAACTTATTCAAAAAACAATCATTAAAAGACTTGTCTAAAAGCTGTGCCATTATACCATAGATCAGTTTTGCAGTTATTTATCATTATCACTCAAGTTTTCAACAATTCGTGCAGAATGAACAAAATTATTGTTTTATTATTATTATCAGTGTACTCAGCTACAACTGCAGTAAGTACTTTTTATCTCTGTTATGTTAAAAACTAAAGGGTTGTCAACAGCTAGTGCCTTCTTCCAATCCTTTCTTTGACATGGCTTCATCAACTTCATTTTTCCATGATCTTCTCGGTCGTCCTCACCTCCTTGTTCCTCTTTGGTTGCATTCTATAACCTTGTTTATCCATGTATTTTATGTTCTACGTACGTGGCACAAATACAACAAAGACAAAGTTACTTGTGGTTAGCAAACAAGACGTGGGCCTTATGCAACTAATTGTCAATAATGAACCTTTAACAAAAGTTAACCATTTTAAATACCTAGGATGTTGAGTAAGCGAGACATTAAATCCGGATGAAGAAATTAAAATTCGTATAGAAATTGCAAGAGTGGCATTTATGAAACTTTGATCTATTCTGAGCTGATAGATTTTAATTATGGTATGGACTGTAATTATTTGCGCTGGTATGGATATATTGCATTAAGAAAACTATATTTAAATTTGAAGTTTATTCTGACAACTTGGTAAAAATTCAGTTATTTCTATATTAACAAATTGAAGAATCTCAGATGCAGAATCCACCAATTTAATAAATTAAAATGGTAGATAGTATTTTAAAACTGAGATTTTTCGTTTTTGAAAGTTCTTACTGGTACATCCTTAATCTGCGACTTTTTCAATTAATAAGACAGCAGACGACGAATATAGAAAACGAAAGGGAAACGATCACATTTCGCTTTCATTCGTCTAGGAAAAACGGACAGCAGAGAAACTTTCAGTATGTACTCAAATCCGAGTAAAGGAAATAAAAATAATAAATGATGGTTTTGCTTGTTTTCGATTCAGAGGGTTGCACACCAGCTAGACAGGCACTGTTTCTACCCTTTCAGGCGTCATCAGTAGCTTTCGATAGTGTGCCCACCTCTGAACCGAAAAACAGCTCCACCATTTGAATGAAATTTGAATTATTTTTCAGATTCCCTTTAAAATGATGGTGTAGCTGTTTTTCGGTTCAGAGGTGGGCACACTATCGAAAGCTACTGATGACGCCTGAAAGGGTAGAAACAGTGCCTGTCTAGCTGGTGTGCAACCCTCTGAATCGAAAACAAGCAAAACCATCATTTATTATATTTATTATTATTTCTATATTGTTTATCAAGGTGCATGCATCACCATGCAAACATAAATCTTTTTTTATTTTCTTTTCATCTTCTACGAAACTGTCACATAACAAAAAAAGTCAAAAAGTTCCTAACATGAGCAACCCTCAACTGAATTTACAACTAAGAATCAAGTTCCTAAAATGTTCTGTGTATCATGTATTACTATAATATAGATATCCATATTATGGATGTGAAACCTGGATCATGAAGGTTAACATGATGAACAAATTAGAAGCCTTCGAGATGTGGTCATATCGTAGAATGCTCAGAATATCTTGGATTCAATGCATTTCAAACAGAGAAGTCTTAAACAGAGTAGGTCAAGGCGAAGGTGACTTAATGAAGATGATAAAAAAGAGAAAACTTGAATACCTCGGGCATATAATGAGAGGTATCAGATACAGGATGCTGCAGTTAATACTCAACGGAAAGGTCGACGGAAAAAGAGGAATTGGTCGGAAGAAATATTCATGGCTCCGGAACCTTTGTCAATGAACTGGCTTATCAGCAGATCAACTATTTAGGGCAATCAATGAGGGTATTTGGCTCCGAATTCCATCCTACTACATCGATTTATTTGATATTTTCACAGTAAGTAGGAAATAGCTTAAGAAGCAAAGTCTACCTATAGTTACTCTATAGGTCCATTTTCCGTTGGAACTTTACCAAGCTGCAGACGGAGGTTGTGAATTGCAACTTTTCAGAATTCCGTCTTGTCTTCACTGCAGCATCCATCTGGCTTGCGCAAATTTTAGAAGTCATGGAGGTGTTACAAGGGAAATGGACCAATAAGTTTTCAATTTAAAAATTTTTAGTAATATTTTTAATATTTTTCAATATTATTAATGTTGCTATTAGGATTGAAAACTTTACCTTTTTTTTATTGTAATATTCTTGGTGTTTGAATAAAGTTATTTTAAAGCAGAGTAACAATATTATTAGTTAATGTATTTTTTGTATCGAAAAAAAAAATTAATTTTGAATAGTTTCTTGAAAGTAACATGACAGGGATGAAAGTCGCATCTGAGAACGGACCGGATTAGCACATGAGCAGAGCAATTATGTACCTACCCATGTATCTAGTAGCGTGGCGCTTACTGTATATTTAAAACACTACTTATTTATTGTTTTCTTTATATTTTAGCCATCATTGGGCCAAACCGATCCAGTAGTAATAGCAGCTGTAAAAACATGTGCTCAAGCAAACAGTCTTTCACTTCAGGACTTCTACAATCACCTACGAAAAGGTGAATATGGTGCAAATGTCAAAGAATTCAACCTTTGTTTTTACGGAAGCGAAGGGTTGAAGATAGTTGATGATAAAGGAATGATTGATAAAGCTCTAGCTGCAGACTTCATTCGCAGAGAATATGGTGATAAAGCGGAAGACATTATCAAAAATTGCTTAATTGACAAAGACAATGCACTTGAGACTTCGTGGGGAGTTCGTCTATGTATTACAAAGGCAACACTTTAAATGAGCCCAATAAAATAAAATTACATTAAAATGTAATTCCGTACAGGTTGGAATAATTTTTTTATCAAAGTTTAGGTACAAACAAAAGATATTTTCAAGAAAGTATATGATTCATATGAGGGCATCATTGTTTAAATAATTAAAAATGGGTAATTTTTGCACAGAATTTACTTTTTTAACTGCTGAGGTAATTCATGTTTTTATTAAGATTTTTACAGTTTTTTTTCTGCAAAGCTGAAGAAACAATATTTTATATAAGACTTACTGAATTAAATTTGACCCTTAATTAATTTAAATAATTGTAAGTCAAAATTGAAAAACAAATTTCCAAAAAAATATTATTTGCATTATAAATAAACACTATAAAACATTTTGTTTTGCAGTAAAAGTTGCACTATGGTACTAAACCGAAAAAAAATTGGTTAATAAATATTAAGTACTTTATGAGATACTTAATTTGTTTATAAAAAATTACCATTTTTTAAATTGCAAAAACACGGTTGTTGCCGATGGAGTATACAAGTTTTTAAGGTCTTATTTTTTTGCTTTATACAGTATGTCCCTGTAAGTTGTATCCATATGGAAAACTTTTTTACTATTAATTTTACGAAAAAAAGTTATTCTTTATAAAAAGCTCTGCATGGTCCAAAACCTAAGATTTAATCATAAAATATCACATTTTTTGAATATTATACGAGGTATGTCAAAAAGTTTGAATTTCACTCAAGAGTAAAGTAGCTTTATTTTTCGTAATATTGGAAATTGCTATTATGAAAAGTTATTTGGAATTAAAAACTATATTCTAATATGCAATTACATCCTTCTAATTGAAAAAGTTTTTTTTTTGAGAAATTATGGATAACTATCATTATTTTTTCAGTTGTTTCAATTCTGATAACTCTTTTATTATTAATTTTACGAAAAGAAGTGATTCTTAATAAAAAGTTCTGGATAGTCTAAAATACAACCATCTTATATTAAATTTTATCAATTTTATACGAGGTATGTCAAAAAAGATAAATTTAGATCAAAAGTAAAGTACCTTTATAGTTCAGAATATTTCAATTAGAAGGATGTAATTACATACTGAAACATAGTTTTTAATTCTAAATAACTTTTCATGATAACAATTTTCGATATTGTGAAAAATAAACGTATTTTACTCTTGAGCGAAATTCATATTTTTTGACATACCTCGTATAAAATTGATAAAATTTGACAAAAGATGGTTGTATTTTAGGTTTTAGACCATGCAGAACTTTTTATTAAGAATCACTTTTTTTCGTAAAATTAATAATAAAAGAGTTATCTGAATTAAAATAACTGAAAATAATGATAGTTATCCATATTTTTCAAAAAAAAATTCAATTAGAAGGATGTAATTGTATACTAGAATACAGTTTTTAATTCCAAACAACTTTTCATAATAGCAATTTTCAATATTGTGAAAAATAAAGCTACTTTACTCTTGAGTGAAATTCAAACTTTTTGACATACCTCGTATAATATTCAAAAAATTTGATATTTGATGGTTAAATCTTTTTGGTTTTGGACCATGCAGAGCTTTTTATAAAGAATAACTTTTTTTCGTAAAATTAATAATAAAAAAGTTTTCCATATGGATACAACTTACAGGGACATACTGTATATATTTTCGACAGATGTATTGACAAGTTAAAATTTCAATTAAACACCCCTCCAAAATGGTGTGTGAAAATTGGTGTAATTTGTTTAAAACTTTATTTTTTAATAACATCGCCATGATTAAAAATTTTGAAATTATTTTTCGATATTCCTGTTCCTGGTAGTTTTTGACACATTTACAAATGAAAAAAAAATTCTATATCAATTTTTTGCCGAGATAGCTTTTCCAAGTTTAAAAATTCATATTTTGTTTATTTATCAATATTAACATTTTAAAGTGCGTGAGTACATCTATCAACCCTACTACTCAACAATGTCATTTATACATAGTGTAAAAATTTTAGAGTATTTTAAAAAATAATGATTCTCGTAGCGACATTAAATGAAAACTTTTTGCATGAAGAGTGGTGCAGTAGTACTTTGCAATATCTTCGTTAATAATGGACCAATTTCAATGTTTTTTTTTTTTTAGTTTAGAGTAGCATATAAAAATAATAACGTCTAAATGACACTTTTTACAATAAATATTCGTCAATTTGTATAAATAAACAAATTTTTTTCACTACGTGTGATAAATAAAAATTGACACAAAAAATTTCTTATAAAAAAATTAACAATATAATACTGAATTAGCATTAAAAATTTAAAGACTTTTAAAATTAAGTAAGTATCTCATAAACTACTCAGTATTTATCAACCAATTTTTTCAATTTATACTGATATGATAGCGCAACTTTTTGCGTAAAACAAAATGTTTGATAGTGCTTATTTATAATGCAAATAATATTTTTTTGGAAACTTGTTTTTCAATTTTTATTTACAATTATTTAAATAAATTAAATGTCAAATTTAATTTAGTAAGGCTTATATAAAATATTGTTTCTTCAGCTTTGCAAAAAAAAATTGTAAAAACCTTAATACGAACATAAATTACCGCAGCACTTAAAAAAGTAAATTTTGAGCAACAATTATACTTTTTCTCATGAGCATCTTTCAGTGCGTCACAGTTTTTCGATTTCTTTCTAACGCATTAAATTGTATGTGACAGAAAAAAACGCACGTCGGTGATTACATTTCGTCGGTGACATTTATAACATTTATTCTAGTTGTCAATAGATGGCGCTATAATCGAAAAAAAATTATTTACGAATTATATAATATATATCTACGAATATAATCAGTACAATTTATAAGACTATACAAATCAAAGAAAATACCATTTTATAAATGCAATAAACACAATTGATTTGTTTTTATGCCAAATTGCAAATAAAATGTGACAACTGTCAGATTTAACTAAAATTTCATGTCACTAAAATGTATATTATCACGGACTTACCTTTTTTTCCTATCATTTGTGACGCACTGAAAAATGCTCATGAAAAGAAGCATACCTATTTTAATTATTTAAACAATGATCCCTCATATGAATCATATACTTTCTTGAAAATACCTTTTGCTTTGACCTAAACTTTGATAAAAAATTTATTCCATCCTGTACGGAATTACATTTTGATTTACATGTATTGTATTTTTATTTAATCGGTCTAAATATTATATGCGGAAATAAAGATTTGAATTTTACTAGATAGTTGTAATATATTTTATTTTATAAACAATTGTATCTATAATTCTATTCAATTTTACTACCCCTATTATAATAATTGTATGCCTGTTTTAGACAAAACAGGCCTTAAACTATGTTCCATAAAATAGAAGAAGGAGAGGAAGACCACCATTCGGATGGAGAGAAGGAATCAGAGGAATAATGAGAGATGGAGCCGTAAATGAGGAGGAATGGACCGTCTGAACAAGGTGGATATCGAAATGCGGGACACGGCAGAGGCTATAGCACCCCTCCAAACTAGACTCCGACACAAGAGGGATAAAATTGACGTTAACCACACGCCTAAGCAATCTAAAATACGCCGACGATATCTGCCTATTAGGATAAATGTTACAAGATGTGGCTGACCAATTGGAAACACTTTCCAATGAAGCCAATAATTTAGGCAATGTTGTCTAATGCCGACATTGATTTTAATTTCTTCCGTGTGCCGTGTGTACAGAGGCGGCTTTACCTATTTTGCAGGGTGTGCGGTGCACACGGGCGCCGGGATGTTGGGGGCGCCGAGCGCCGAAGAGCGAGTCCTTTACTTTGTTCCAACATAAAATATGCTTTAAAACGAAAATTGGAAAAATTCTTTGTAAAAGGTATAAAAATGTTATTAAAAATCGATTTTATAAAAAAATCATCATCGGTGTTAGACAGACTGGATGCCAGCTGAGCAACCAAAGAAATATTCGGATAAAAACCTTTTATATATAATATGGATGCATTAAAGGTGCATACTTAAATAAAATGCCTTAGGGTGGATACATGGCAACAAGGATAATGCCCTTACGTATTGAATTTCCCAACACGTGGGATGCAAATTGAGTTGTTTACATTCCAATGACTTAATGGCAACTCAATGACTTAATGGCAGCTTTAAAACGATTCATGAAAAATTATATTGGCACTTAAGCGCGATTTATAGATTGCTGCCCGCTCGGCTGTCCGTCCAACGGACGGGCGGCAATCTTTTGATTCGTTTGAAGACATACCGACATTGATTCCGAAATCAGTTGTGGAACTTATGTTTGTTACCAATGTTTATTGATGATTCTACTACACCTTTGGATATTTTAAATTACTTGTATACAAATAAATTACTTTCAGTGTTCCCTTTGTTCACTGCTCTTAGAATTTACCTCACATTGGCAGTGACAGTAGCGCACAATCTAAATTAAAAATAATTAAAAACTATCTACGGTCAACATTGTCGCAAAGTCGATTGACAAATTTATCACTAGTAAGTATTGAACATTAAATAAAAATTGAAGTAAGTGATATTATTCAAGATTTTGCTAATGCAAAAGCACGAAAAGTATATTTTTTGTAATTATAGGTTGTAGTATGTGCGTCCTGTAATAATTCGTTAATTAATTATTATTTTTACTCACAATCGGTTAGTAATTTATGGATTTCTAACCTTTGAAGTAATCAGGAAGCGACTTATTACTTACTTTACTTTCCCAGCTAGCCGGGAAAGTACTTTCCCGGCTAGCATCTCTCACTTTTCTACCTGCAAATGTCAATCTCATTTTTGATTAAAAGATGGTTTAGAAAGAATAGAATCCACTCAACATTTATTTAATTAAGAAACAACAACAATAATAATAAAAAGAAAACTATTTGGAATTATAAATATTAATAGTTACATTGGAATTATGATTACTATTAACGGTTAAAGTAAGACGGTGTTGCTCAAAATTATGAGTTTCAGGAATAGATGATGACGCCGATGTTTCTGGATTATCTACATGAGACAACATATTAGCAATTTTTATTTGTCCATGTAATGAATTCTCCACATATCCCTCTGCTACGGTGTTGGAGTTCCAACCCCCCAACTTTTTCAACTGTAGGATGTCTCCACCTGTATTTGCTAATAATGTTGCTGAAGTACGTTTAAAACAATGTCCTGTAAACCTGTTAACGTTTTCCAACTTTAAATAAGTTGCTATTTTTTTTGGGAAAACTATAGCATTATGCCCAAAAGGCTGTCGAGTAATTTTACCAAATCTTATTTGTAAAAAAAATCTATCAGAGTCAACGTTATTACGAAGGTCACAGCACAGAATTGCTTTATTATTTTTATCCATTCCGATTTTGTAATTACAAATGTACGGGAAGAGTGGGTTTTTGTGACAGGAATCACTATTATAATTCGATTTTCTAAAATATCCAGGTCACTTATTTTCATTTTTAAAAGTTCATCGCACCTACAGGCTTCGGAAATGCCAATAATTAAAGGAACCTAAAAAAAATTAATATAACATATATTTAATATGCACTAAATAAATTAAAATTACCTTTTGAGGAAGATATTCTATCGGGGCATTGTTTAAAAATGTATCGATGTCTGCTTCAGAAAAAACACTTGACTTTTTAGCTTGATATCCCATATTCTGCCTTTTCAAAAATGCCCGCAATTTTGCGTATTTACTAATATCAACATTATGCCTAAAGTTCAATACTGCTCGCAACATCGAATATCTTGACCATAATGTGGAGGCTGTGGAGCTAAAATAAGCAAGAAGTACCCTCTCAGAGGTATGCTGCACACCTTTAGCCACGCACCATTTACTGTATAGTTCATAGGTGTTTTCATACCTCTCCCTGCTTTTTTCAGTAATTATTCATTCAGTAGCTCTCTCTGCAGCTACCCGCAGTTCTGGTGGCGTAGATGGCAGATATTTGAAATGAAATTATTATTGGTAGATTGTGAGTATTAGAAATCCATAAACTACTAACCGATTGTGAGTAAAGTAGTATACAAACCTCGCGGGAACTCATTCTAGCCTCGCGTCTGTAGTTTACCTCGGTGCTTCGCACCTCGGTAAACTACCTTGCCGCTCGGCTGAAATAGAGTACTTTCCCGCTAGATATGTAATATACTATTTTAAATAATCACAAATTTGTTCTTTTTTATTCATCTAACCAATTCCTTCCTAAAAGTACTAGTTACTCGTGTAGTCAAACCTGTCAAATTTCCTCAACCAATTTTCAACTTTACCTGTAGATAAAAAACTTCATTTTTAATTAAATATTTTTAACGAGTACCTAGGTTGTTCTGACGCCGTGAATACCTATTGGCTCCCGACATCATTTACTATTGCACTATTTCCATCTGGATATTCGTTAACATTATAAGCGTACCTAATACCCTCTAAAACCCTTAGTACTGGTACTAGGTAGGTACACATTCGATTATTCCATTTTGACTGCGCGTCTATCAAAGGGCTCCAGGGCATCGACTGCACACGGGCGCTACATGCGCTAGAGCCGCCTCTGCATGTGTGGTTCTTGTTGTGGTTTTTGTTGGGTATTATTTAGTTGTTCTGGTTTATGAAATATTTATTATTCTTATTCGATGGAATTTTGCCTAAATGAACTGACGGGTTGTGGAATGGAATCTTAGGTTTCCACTATCTGCTTTCTTCATCGTTCGTTTGCTTGGAAATTTTAGAAGGCACGAATTCAGGTTGTCACCAGAAACTTAATTCCAGCTGTAGAAGTTTTAAATTTTCGGATCATAAATTTCTCATTGATTTATTCTTCCATTTAGCCTTTTTTATTTATAAGATTTCTTGGTAGACCTTTTTATTTGTTGATTTTCTCGATATTTTAATCAAATTTTGATTACTAAAATGATTGCTTTTTGATGGTTTTACTAAATTTTTAAACAAACATTTATTTGCTACATTTTTGTTTTACATTGCATACTTATTTGATAGGTTTTATTACGATATTTAGGACTAAAAAATTAACATTCTTTTACGCACTTTCCGGTTGCTATGTCTTTCAAATATCCTTCAACACAACGACACTGGATTAAACAATTACGAGTACAAATACCAGTACATGGTTGAGGAACTTTGTTGGAGCAAGTTGCTTCTGCTTCTGGACAACAGGGAGCACAACTTTCTACAGAATGTTCTCCGCATTTAATGAATCCAAATCCAACGCGATCAGCTAAAAATTAGACGTGGTTAATAATGTAAAAAGATTATACACTGCGAGGCATAAGTTAGGGATATAGAAAATTATGCTCATTTTCATAGTTGATTTTTTCCTGAACAGATTAACGGATTCCGCGATTTTTTTTATTTTAGATTTTTCTTTACTATTTACACAGTTGCGCAAACATTTACTCAATCCTCTATTTTGTACTTATACCGGGTGGAGAAAAAGCAATGTTATAATGTTATGTGAGTATACATCAGACTCGTATTATAGTCTTATGTTTTTTGAACATTTTGTGTTTTGAATGTGCCTAATATCTCTAGAAACAAAGAAAATAGACGGTTTTTTAGTTTAACATATTACTTATGTGTTTTAATCGAAACAAAAGTTTGTTACAGCCTATAGGGAGGAAAAGGTAAAAAGTTGGTTATACATCAATACTATATTGTAGGCTCATGTTCTGTGAACATTTTATTTTTTTAATTTCTCTGATATCTCTAATAACCAAGAAACTAGATGCTTTTACTCTTTAATATGTGGTTTAACTGACGAAATGTGATACGTGAGGAAGTCATGTCTTCTCATACCACTAAGATGAAATTGTTTCTTATACATAGTGTGAAAGGAAAAGAGTGTTCAAAGAAAAAAAACTGTGTAATGTACCTATCGCCTCCACGTAGGCAGCAAATCCATACTTACTCTCAAGGAAATTCCACCTCAAACATCACATAGCCTCCATTAAACAATCGCGTCTCTCTTATGTTGAGCTGCGCATACCGCTTACCTGATCGACAAATAACTCTTATAGGTGTCGATGAGAACTGTTTACGTTATGTGCCTTTCTGTTTTTAAAGGTTTGTTAACTGTTATTTTTTACTGTAAATTTACTGTAATTTAGTTTTGTTTCAGTTAAAACACATGTTAAAGAGTAAAACCACCTATTTTCTTTGTTTTTGAAGATATCAGGGACATTTAAAAAACGAAATGTTCACAATATATTAGACTACAATACGATTTAGATGAATACTCAGATTTGTACACCGTTGGAAATATACTGTACAGTCACGGAAACCTGGACAAAGAAGTGAGAAATCCAATACAAAAAGGATGCCTTAATAACACTAGGTATAGCGAAACCGATTTATTCAAGATAAATTATTCAGAAATTAGGAGAAATATAAATATGGAAAAAGACTATATAACAGGAACTAAAAGAAAATAATAGTGTTGAACAAAAGTTTTGGCAAGACATGGAATAGGATGGAAAAAATTGCTAAACATGATCGAACTAAACTCAACGAGTGATAAGTAGGTACTTAAAATTAATAACCATGCCATCAATAACTTTTGCAATCATCTGAAAGTGCGCCTTGTTTTACTGGGATCTTTATTATAGTCTAAGAGCTAGAGCCGAAAAATCATCGTCATAAGTAATATGGAGTTTGGCATGTGAAATATGGCTATTGTATATTGATAATTATGACCCCTTTCAGGCTTGATACCTCAGTGGATACAGGAAGTAGCAATAAGGGATGAAAGGGGAAAGTTAGTGTAGTCTTTAAAGGTTTTCACCTCCTATTTTATTAAACCTCCATCGATTTGCATGAAAATTGGTGACTAGTTAGAGCATACCCCAAGAAATAAAAATGATTTGGTGGCAACTTGCACTTTTACCCTGGGGGTGGATACCACCCCTTCTCGTAGGTGAAAACTCATTTATTAAAAATAACCCCAGAATTCGATAGAGGGACAAATTATAAGTAAAATTTGTTATATCATGTTATTAAAAGAAATCAATACTTTTTGGGTTATTAAAGATCAAAGATTTGTCTGTTTAAGAACACATGCGTGAAGTTACGGATGATAAAAAGAACAGATTAATTAATTGTATGTTACTAAAATATTATTTTTATATTATTTCGATATTATAAATTTAGCAAAAGTGTATTCGAATATGTCAAATATACCTGTTATTGGACACCCCCAGGTTTTGGACATATTCAGTATACAGTGAGCACGTAAAGGTTGGAATAAATTCATTATCTCGAAAATGGACGATTTTGGAAAAAAATCCCGAAACAGGTAAATTTTTATTTTTAAATTGCGACTTTTTGGCATATGTACCATATTAGTAACGTCACCCATCTGGGCGTGATGACGCCATCTTAATTTTTAAATGAGAATAGGGGTCGTGTTATAGCTCATTTGAAAGTTAATTCAATTCTCTATTCAATAATATAAACATTAGCATAATTATTTATACAGGGTGTCCAAAAAAATTTTTTTGAATTTAATTTATTGACAAAAAGAAGAGTGTGTGTAATTTATTTAACTCAAAATACGTTTGACTGCTATCAGAAAACAAGAAATAATGTTTATTTGACAAATAAATATTGTTTTTTTGCTTAAATTCAATATTAAAGCCTCCACCCACCTTCGTCTTAACATTTAATTTAAGCAAAAAGCAATGATTATTTTTCAAATAAACATTTTTTCTGTTTTCTGAGAGCAGTAAAATGTATTTTGGACTAAATAAATTATATGCATTCTTCTTTTTATGTCAATAAACTTAATGAAAAAAATTTATTTAGACACCCTGTATAAATAATTATGTAAATATTTATATTACTAAATAAAGAATTAAATTACCTTTCAAATGAGCTATCACACGACCCATATTCCTATTTAAAAAAATCATCGATGACGTCATCACGCCTAGATGGGTGACATCACTAGTATGATAAATATGCCAAAAAGTCGCAATTTAAAAATAAAAATCGACCTATTTCGGGATTTTTTTCCAAAATCGTCCGTTCTCGAGAAAATGAATTTATTCCAACCTTTACGTGCTCACTGTATATTGATAAAAAAAATTCAATTAAATATCGAAATAATATAAAAATAATATTTTACTAACGTACAATTAATTAATATGTTCTTTTTATTATCCGTAACTTCACGCATATGATCTTAAATAGACAAATCTTTGATCTTTAATAACTCAAAAAGTATTGATTTATTTTAATAACATAATATAACAAATTTTACTTAAAAGTTGTCCCTCTATCGATGTGTGGGGTTATTTTAATAAAAAATTTTTCACCCGCGGGAAGGGGTGGTATTCACCACCGGGGTAAAAGTGCAAGTTGGCACCAAATCAGTTTTATTTCTTGAGGTATGCTCTAACTAGTCACCAATTTTCATGCAAATCGATGGAGGTTTAACAAAATAAGAGGTGAAAACCTTTAATGACTGCACTAACTTTCCCCTTTCATCCCTTATTGCTACTTCCTCTATCGACTGAGGTGTCAGCCTGAAAGGGGTCACAGGAAAAACTCCATATTACTTATGACGATGATTTTTCGGCTCTAGCTCTCCGTCTATTATGAATTCTCCGATGAGAATTATTATGATGATGATAATGATAGTTCTAACACTAATTACATATAAATAAAGCAGTATAAGTTTCTACTTACAACTTTGAGCAAGTACTTGACTTAGGACAATCGTCAAAACAAATACCAAAAGTACTTTATTCATGATCTCAGTAAAATATATACCTGTGTCTTGAAAACAATATAATTCACACAAGAATTAATAACAAATTTTATTTATTTGGAAGATTTATATACTAAAATTGTATTTGTTATTATTATATTATATGTGATAATAAATTATCTTTTAGTTTCAACAATTACATAAAGTTATTACTGCATTTACAGAGCCGGTATAAATAAAATTCAAAATTTGAAACTTTTTGAAGTTATACTTGTTTAGGCGCGATTGAGAGTAAAATTTCATAATACTGCGCGCATGCGCACACAGACAGTATGGCGTTTAGTTGCTGAATCTTTCAAGTTATGTATAAATATATCAGTGCAAGAAAAGGTGTGACAAGAATATATTAGTAATGGTTTTAGTAAATATATTTATTATAATTTTTGTGTCTTTGGATTTGTCTTCCTCAGGAGTAAGATGAGTATTATTAATAGTTATTTATGATATAAGTCTTAAAAGTACACGTTTAAGGCACGCTTGTGAAAGTTTGCAGAATGAGCGATAGCGAGAGCATGAGAAAATCACCAGGTAGTATAAAATAAGAACAGAGGATATATGAAACAGAATAGAAGTAGAATGCTCAATTACAAAAAAGTTGTCTTAGTAAAAGTAGAGCGATGAAATGGTACGGGCATGTACAAAGAATGCCGGAGCACAGGTGGCCGAGAAGATTACTGGACTGGGGTCCGCGGGGAGGAAAACGGAGACAAAGAAGTGCTCTGTGAGATGGAAAACCCACATAGGAAAGGCTGTGATAGATAGAGACCTCAGAGATGACGACTGGGAGAATAGTGTACTATGGAAGACGAAAACGGCAAACTTTTAATGGGAAAAACCCAAGAAGAAGAAAGTAATTCAGCGAACTAGTACGGCTTAATATAAATAATCAATTGAATAATATACTTTATTCTTGGAAAAATAATCATTTTTATTAAAATTATAATTATTCGTAACAAACAAACAATAATATTGAGTTATATTCGCGGTCGGATGGACAAACGGACAGACAGCCTAGGTCAAATTTCTCACCTTTAGTACCATCCTTGGATTATAAGCTTTCATTCGAAACCTCATGTGTCATTCTACCTGGTATAATGACGGAGGAGTTGAATTCACGGACAGACAGACAGACGGACAGACGGACGTGGATAATTCAACGTTTTTACATTTTTTCAAAATTTGTGAAAACAATATTAATTCGTACTCGATTTTATTCGTAAGTGTATCTTTTCTTTTAATTTTTGGAGAAAACGTCATCCTTTTATTTGTTATTTTTTATAGTATTTAATTATACAAGAATAAATTGATTTATAGCATGTATCAATATTTTCATTCGATTTATCATGTATACAATATATCGATGTATAATTTTTTTTTGCCATCCCTATGGCAAATGCCTTTTTAAAGTCAACGAAGCATGCAAATACATATTTTCTTTGATCACATTTTTTCAATGGGATATTTACCGCAAAAAGTGTTCCCTGATTTAAAATCTTAAGGATGTGGCTCGTTAGGCTAATTAAGCGATATTCTAAACGTTTTCTAGCACTGTGTTTTTTAGAAATTGCGACAAAGAGGGAAAGCTAGTCTGTGGTGTTATATATTGCATTAAAAAGTTTTACTACTACTTTTATGTTATCTTTATCTATTAGCTTCAGCAACTCAGTTGGTCTATTATCTGTACCACAAGCTTTGCTAGTTTCAGCATTTTTTATAGCATGTTCCACCTCTGATTTCATAATTTCTGGGACATCAGTACAATTTTGGTACTGTTAATTATTGTATATTTTATTGCCATGCGCCTCGACACCGTAAGTCAGTGGTGCTCAGACTTAGGGTTTTCTCACTACGGAGACCAAAGGATGGTATCCTAGCCTAAAGCATGGTATCGTACTCTTCATATTCGTGAATTCTCGCATTTAAAAGAATGTATTTATTTTACTTGGCGATCGAAATTATATTATCGATCGCTATGTAAAATAAATGCATTATTTTGAATGCCAGAATTCACGAATATGAAGAGTAGGATACTATGCTCTAGACTAGGATACCATCCTTTGGTCTCCGTAGTGAGCACACGGTTACACTACATACTGCTAGTACAAAAAATTTGAAAATAAAAAACTTTATTTTACATTTCTGTTTGATAAAACGTTGTAACTACAGAGAGTTGTAATTAAAGATGTTTTTATCTTAATTTTACTTGGATGAAGTGCATGGCACTTCATATCATCCACAAGTTAGCGCAGTCTCCACCTTTTCCATGTGTATTTTTCCGTTAATCGCGATCGACTTCAAAAACTTTTAGACCAGGACTAATCTGTAAAAAACGTGTATTTTTGGATGTGAGAGGTGGTATTCGGATTTTTGCAGATAAAGTTAGGTGACACATTCAGTAATAATAATTGACTTATGCTCCTTCTCAAATATACCCGGAACATTAATAAAAAAATTCAAAGAATTAAAAATTTCGAAAAACATCGATTTTTTTCTGCTTTCTTTGCTTATAACTTTAAAACGTTTCGTTTTGGAACAAAGTCGTAGAAAAATAAAATAAAGATAATTGAATTTTGTATGATATACGACTAGTCAAAAATGTCTTAAAGTATTAACTTTTCTGCAATATAGCAATAAATACAAAATAAGAGGGCAAAATACGCCTGTTGTTATTCAATGTTTCTTAACCACTTTGGTGGCACTTAGAACCTTAGTAATTCGCTTAGAAGATTCTTATAACTTACTTAAATGGTTTACCTTTCATTAAAATCGACCTAATAGATTTTGCACAATAAATTTGCAATATAAATGTTTTTAAAAAAGTTCAAATATTTTAAAATCTTTCTGAACAAAAAGTAGACCATTTAGAAGTTGGCCAATTTTTTTACATATAAAGAGGTGCTTTACCTATCTAATACACTTTACAGAATTAAAATCGGATTATTTAAGGGGACTCAGCAATGTTTTAAAATTACAAACAAATTTTTGGCTTATAAAAAAATAGCTTTGTTTAATAATAAAAAAATAAATTATTGGCAATGCAAATAATTAGAACCGGTATATTTTGACTTAAACTTTCAGATGCTGTCAGCAGAATTGCTATTTTATTTTTTAATCAAAAGTTATTCTCGTTCAAAAATTGCAATTTTTCGATTTTTTGAATGTTCCACCGCGTTTATCTCGAAAACTATGCATCCTACGAAAAAACTTGTTAGAACATTTTTTCAAACAAAGAAAGTAGAAAAAAAAAGAAATTTTTTGAAATTATTAAATATTTTATTTATTTTTTTTTATTAATGCTCCGGGCATATTTGAGAAGGAGCATAATAAGTCAATTATTATTAACGAAGTTATCACCTTATTTTATCCGCAAAAATCCGAATGCCATCTCTCACATCCACCTAAAAACAGATCCTTCCTGGTCTATTTGGCGATCGACCGTTTGAGCACCGCTGTCGTAAGGTATAATGAGGATGGCTTACGTAAGAGGATGACGTACGTAAGTAAAATGTCTATGCGCTACTTGATTTCTTCATTTCTGATTCACTCTCTACCCGAAATACTCAATGTTTTCCTGATTACATCTTTTTCCGTCTTCTTCTTCTTCTTCTTTCTTCTTAGCCTTCTATCGTCCACGTTTGGACATAGGCCTCTCCCAACTCCTTCCATCGGTCTCTATCCTGAGCAACATATTTCCAATTCGTTCCGGCTACTCTTTTAATATCATCAACCCATCTCATCTGTGGTCTTCCTCTCGGTCGTTTACTTTGGTAAGGTCTCCAATGTTGTATCGTGGCATTCCAACGTTGGTCTTTTTGTCTAACAGTGTGACCTGCAAAGCTCCATTTAAGTTTGGCAACTTTTGTTGTTATGTCCTCGACTTTTGTTTTTGATCTTACCCAGTCGCTCCTCTTTTTATCTGACAGTCGTATACCTAACATTGCTCTTTCCATAGCTCTTTCTGTTGTAGCTAGTTTATTCATATTTGCCTTGGTTAGGGTCCAGGTTTGACACCCATATGTCATGATAGGAAGGACGCACTGGTTGAACACTTTGGTCCTCAAATATTGAGGTATTTTGCGGTTCTTAAGTATCCAACCAAGTTTTCCAAATCCTGCCCATGCTAGTCTTGCTCTCCTATTAATTTCCGCACTTTGGTTTTCTTTGTCAAGTTTCAGGATTTGGCCTAGGTAGATATATTCCTGGACTTTTTCTATCTCACTGCCATTTATAGTTATGCGTCTGGGGTCATCTGTGTTTGTCATTATTTTTGTTTTCTTCATGTTCATTTTTAGACCGACGTATTGGGAGCTGCCTGCGAGCTGGGAGCTCTTTTTCCGTAGTTTCTATCATTTTTATATTTCTACCTGTTAATTGTCACGATTCACGGCCGGATAATAGCAACATTTTTTCCAGAATTTCATTGATATTGCATAGATACATTTTCCCTTCTTCAGTCTGTTCTTGTTTCAGATATCTCGGTTAAGATATTCTACAGTTTTTCGAGCTTGTACTGGTTTAATCTTAGTTTCTTAGTTGTTTATTTTCGAATTATTTAATTAACCATGTTCAATTATTGTTTTTGTACTGTTATACCCATACATTATTTGTCTTTCGTCTTTTAATCAAATAACGAAAAGAAATCAATTTAGATATCACTTTGTTTTTCAATTAATATGCAAAATTATTTGAATCTTTAATTATAAAAAAAAACAATTTTAATATCACTTCACCGTGGTAACAACAAAACTGATTAAAATGGATACTTAATACTTTGTAACAGTTTATCAGGACAAATATAACCCCAAACTATAAAAGGTTTCCTTGATAAAAATTATCTACAGATGACAGTTTCTAAGGCTTTTGTTTCAGTTTCTGTTCTTTGTTTAGTTTCTATTTAATTTTATGTAGTTATTGATTTAATTCTGGTGTCTGATCGGCCTATGAAGGAGCGGTACGGCAAGGGATAAGGGCTTGCGGCTTGGTGATACTCCTCCATAGATCCCTACCGAAGCGTTAACGCCTAATAACGGTGTATATATATATATATATATATATATATATATATATATATATATATATATATATATATATATATAATTATTTATTTAATTATTTATTTAATTCTTTTTATTTCTTCTTCCTCTTCTTTTATATTGGCAGTATTGCCTGATTTCTTCAACGGAGCCTTTTATTCTGCCCCTAAATTTTCGTTCCATCTTTTCCTTGTTGGGCATCCTATACTTCTTTTGCCTAACGGTGACTTGTCCCTGGCTATTATTACTAGGGAGCTGATTTATATGCAATCAATTTTGATGAAATATGCGCATATATATGCAGTAAAAAATTACGAAATATGCGCAAGATATGCACAAAAATTCAAAAAATGCTCATTTCGAGAAACCACAAATTTTCTGTTTTATTCTATTCTAGGGGGTTCTTTTATATGGGGGGCGGCAATCTTTTTTATTATCTTTCAAATAAAATCGTTATTTTTCATATATGCGAATTATTCACATTTTTTACAAGAACTGATGGCAATAGTTACCTATTTAAAATAAAACAACAATATCACTATATACATAATATATCTTCGATTATAATTCACTACAATGTGTTTTTCCAAATTTTTACGAGACATTTTCTTTGATCAGATAAAATATTTTTATAACTTGAAAAACTCCTTTCAACATCAACGGAAGTAATTGGGGCGTATTTAAAATAACTTGGTAAAGCCCAAAATTCTACACCAAAATCAATTTCAAAATTTCCACTAAAAATTTCGCATATCGTTGATTGGGAAGAATAGTATGATAAGTCAAAAATGGTTCATTTTTAGTTTATATCAACAAACTACTCAGAATGAATGGATCTATTATGGAGAAAAGTATTGTAAGTGCAGTTTAAACGACAAGCACTAGAGAGCTCTGTGACCAAGTATGGCATCTCCCACTTCCACAAAACCGGTGTGGAGAAGACTCGGGTAACTCAGTTGTCTACAGTTCGTGCTAAGCTTAGGTCATTTTTATTTAATCAATACTATTATAAGTCAAAATATTAACACTTCTTGCATCTTATTAGTGAATATTTTTGGAGGAAGAGAATTATATTTCAAAATATCATGCTCTTCTTTAACAGGTAAGCATTTATTTTTATTATAATTTTGGTCAGTATGATGATTACAAATAATATGATACTCTTGAATAAAATAAGTACACCTGTGGGCATTTTATCTTTATTTCATTTTAAGTTAACATAGTTTTGAATATAATTTTGCGCTAAGTATAACGTGATATTTTTAGTTAACATTGTCTCCAACATAATTTAACTCAAATCCAAGAAATTATTTCGTTTTATCATTCTATTCCTTAAAATATTTTTTTCCTACTAGATACTTAATAACGCATTTTTTTTCACATACGCAGGAGAAAAAATTCGGGTTTGCAAATCCTTCTTTATGGAAACTTTTTGCATTAACTCTCAAGTAATTAAGATCATTTTACGCAAACAAAATAATGAAGTAAACGGAATAATACAGGCAGATAATCGAGGTAGACATGAAAAATATAGCAGTGTTCCTGAGGAGTTGAAAGAAGAAGTGCGTAGTCATATTCGATCTATTCCTCGAATGGAGAGCCACTACTGCCGATCTCAATCAAAGAAAGAAGACATTGAAGGAGGAAAAACTATTGCCGACCTGCACAGAGATTATGAGCAGCGTTGTAAAGAACTCGAGAAACCTAACGTAAACTACTTGATGTACTCCAACATATTCAAAGGAGAGTTTAATTTATCTTTTTTTATTCCAAAAAAAGATAAGTGTGATTTTTGCCAGGGTTTTACTAATGCCTCCGAGGTAGAAAAACAAGAACTTCAGGAACAGTACAATAACCATATTGAAGACAATGAACTGGCAAGAAAAGAGAAGGACATGGATAAAAATTCTCCGGATAAAATTGACGCTGTTTATGATATGCAGGCAGCATTGCCATGTCCACAAGGGGACTCGGCTTCTTTTTATTATGTATCAAAACTAAGTGTGTATAATTTAACATTGTACGAGCTTAAAAGTACGGAAGCAATGTGCTTTATGTGGCACGAAGGTCTTGCACACAGAGTTGCAAATGAAGTGGGTTCGTACGTTTGGAATTATTTGCAGTCTGAAATGATAGAGGTTGTATACAAATACTGAAATGATAGATGCTGTATTTTATACTGACAACTGTTTCGGACAAAATAAGAACCGCTTCGTATTTGCTTTATACATCTATACAGTTTCTATTCTGGAAAATATTAGGTCCATCACCCATAAATTTTTAATTAGTGGTCATACTCAGAACGAGGGAGACCACGTTCATTATGTTATTAGAACGTTCAATTTATAGAACATATAGTGTTATAGAACGTTTACGTACCAGATAAATATGTAACATTGGTTAGACAAGCAAAGAAGCATGGAAATTCATTCAATGTACATGAAATGGGCCATGAGAATTTTTTTGATCTAAAACAACTATCAAGTGATATGGGCATGACGGATTCTTTTAAGACGGAAGAAGGTGGGTCAGTCCCTCTCTCAGGAATATGCGTTTTAAAAGTTACCAAAGAAAATCCTAGTCACCTGCTATATAAATTGTCGTACAAAGAACAGAATTTAAAACCATAAACGTTCTTCAAAGCAAACGATGACTTCCATTAGCACGTGACGTTACTCTAAACAAGCTTACAAGAAGAAAGTGGGAATAAGTGAAAAAAAGAAAGCTGGCCTCCTCTCTCTTTTTGAAAAGAAAAAAATGTAGCGGTTATGCCACAATACTATAGAGATTTTTACGCTAACTTGTAGAAACTTTCATTTTTTTTAATGAGAGCCCAAATTTTTTGTTTTTTTTTATATTGGTATTGTACTATAACTGCGATTTTTTTCATTCATTGTTGTTTAAACTCTAATAAAACATTTAAACTGTTCCGTTTTATTGTCCCTAATAACCTTATAATTGTGAAATAGTACAAAATTTTTATAAAGAAAAGTATTATAACTCAAAATGGGGATGAAAAATATGAGTTGGGGGTGGTATATGGATTGGATGTAAAACCCATATTGTCAGTTAATACTGTAAGTTTTAATTATTCCGATGAAAAGGATATTTAATATTGTATTGCTTAAGTAATCCGATCTCGTAACCCATCTCAATCTTTAATTGTCTTTTCTGTAATCTTAATGTTTTTGAAATATCATACTATTCTTCCCAATCAACGATATGTCCTCCAAAGTTTTAAAGCCGTTATTTTTTTCTAGAACCAATTCTAATTTCTTTTTAACTGAATTACCGATTTTACCTGGAACTTTCGAAATGTGTGCTTTAAAATTTCTAACTATTTCGACGGACTCTGTTAAAGACATTTTTCGATTTTCTAAATTATTTATGGTTTTTACTATAAAACTATAATGCGTCTTGATAAAAGTTAGCTGGTTTGCCAATGGAGAAGTCGTTTTAACAATATGTTGTGTCTTTATAATAGCAGCACTGTCTTCGGCGTTAAATTCTAAAAGCAATTCCGGAATTGCCACAAAATGTTCAGCAGAAAGAATTGCAGCTTCCAACCAAGTTCTCCACCTATTCAGTATTGATTCGGGAGCTAAAGGTACATTAGGTAATTTGTTCCTGTACAACTAGACCCGTAAAGGACTTTTGACGGATACTTTTTTTACGCTACTTATTAGTACATTTACATCAGGGAATTCACCCCTAATATGTTCAGCTACTCTGTTACATCCATGCCCTAAACAAGTTACGTGAACTAAATTTGCATAAATTAATTTAATTTGTTGACCAGCTTTAACCATGTAATTTTACTGATTTACGGGATCTGATCTAAAGCTTGAATATTTCAATTTCCGTTAGAAAATCGTAAAACTATGGTTGAAGGTGTAAATTCTCTTAACAATAGGGGATTTAAAAGAATCACCAGGATTATAGGTACGTAGGTACTTTTTTTTTTTTTTTTTTTGGCCTTTGGGCTAAGTGCCCATTCAGCCAGTAACAAATGTGTAACCTATTCTAACTAACTAATCTAACTACACTATTATTCTGGAAATTTAAATGAAGAACTACGATGGGGAGAGGAACTAGGATTACTTTTCGCACCTAGGGGTCATTCTATTTTATGTTACGGGGTAAATACTATTTTATGTTTTATAAAAGTTTAAAAAGTTTCAAAATAATTTAACCAAAATATCACATTTTTATTCGTATCACCTAAAATACTTATTAAGTGATAATTAGTTTCTAATGTGTATTTGATAACGGTAGGTAATTATTATTTAGCGAAAGAAATATTTTAAACACATCCGCTCACCACAGAAGTTTAAATGGTACTCTACGTAGGTACTAAATATAATAAAACTGAATAAAATTCGGATTTCCCGGTAAACCATCCTTCATCATTTTATAACGGCGTACTATAAGCACTATAAGTACTTTGTGTAAAGATCGGGTATTTTTTTAAGAAAAAATGAAAAGGCATCTCTTCAGGTAGTTCCCGAATTAATAGATACGACAGCTTGTGCGGGGAAATATTTTGTGTCGAATTAAAAAATTTAAAATATTTTTTTTTGGACTTAAATCTTTTAAATATGCACAAAATATGCATGTTTCTTTAAAAATATGCAAAATTTAGTAAAGTTCTCAAAAATGCGAAATATGCATGCAATATGCATTTAGCATAAAATCCGCTCCCTAATTATTACTATCCTTGATTCAGACATCGGGCTTATGTGTTGCTTCCACTCTTCTTTTCTGTTCTGTACCCAGGTATTTATATTGTCTACCCCACATATGCGTCTGATTTCCTCACTGCTTACCCTGTCCTGTAGTCCTTTTCCAGCAATCCTGGTTAAGATCTTTATTTTGTTGGTCTTTAGATGTCTTTGTGTTTTGCTTGTGTCTGGTCTTGTTTCGGAAGTGTAAGTCATAACGGGCCCAATAACTAACATAAATTCGAGCCTATATATTTAATTCCATTATTTAATTATATTCTATTTAGTTTTTTCTTCTCTGAAACCCCTCTATTCTACATCGATATTGTAGCAGACCTAGTTATTTAGGACTGATGTTTATAGCTTGTACAGCCAATACTTGACATTTTATTTGGCTCTTCTAAAAAGTATATGAGGGGTAGCTGATAACAATTGCCCTGAAGGCAAAGCTTTCGCTAATTATTAGATTTTTGAAGGATACTCCTGCCCTGTTCCTGTCCCCCCAAACCCTTCGCAGTCTTGGACTCGTCCACCCCTTGTTTTTCCATTGATTCCTGTCTGGAACATACCGTGTATGAATTTTTAAAATTGCTGAACTTATTTTTTCAGTTATTTATAAACATTCCCGATATCGATCACTTAATTCTAATTTTTGTAGACTCGTTTGTGTGTAGAAAAATATAACGTTCGAAAACTCATTAACCTAGTTTGCACATCCCTGGTTCTATTTTAGACCTTAATATCGATGATCAATATAACCTACTTTGGTCAATTCCCTGGAAATAATTCGATAGCTACAGACTTTGTTAACTAGGTTTTCTATATTAGTCCAGAAAGCCACTGCGCATCCGCTAGGAAAAATATTCTAATTCGGATTTTTTGCACAATCTTACTCAAAAAGGACTCCTTTTAACAAATTTGCATGTTGCCAGGACCAAAAGGTGGTCAAAAATTTTTTAAACGTTTTTTTTTTGTTTTTATCCTAAAATTTTTTTTACATGTAAAAAAGTTTTTTTAGGTTTTTTGGATCATTCCAAATAGAAAAGGTCTTTAGTGACTTTTCTCTAAAAATGATAGTTTTTGACATATAAGCGATTAAAAATTGAAAAATTGCGAAATCGGCCATTTTTAACCCTCAAAAACTATGTGAAAAGCTGAAAATTTGAATGTTGCCAAGGTAGGAAGATATTCTTTAAACATCGATTGATGAAATCCCGAAGAGTTTTTTGCAATACAATTCTCAAAACTCCTTTGTTTTTTAATTGCTAATCAAGTGTGCGCGACACTATTTTCCACCGACAGTATGGTGCAAATGAAAGGAATAAATTCGTTATTTCGTAAACCGGCAACTTTAAGAAAAAATCCCGAAATAGGTCGATTTTTATTTTTAAGTTATGATATTGTGGCATATATGGTATACTAGTGACGTCATCCATCTGGACGTGATGACGTAATCGATGATTTTTTTAAATGAAAATAGGGGTCATGTGCTAGTTTACTTGAAAGGTTCTTCAATTCTCTATTCAGTAATAAAAACATTTACATAATTATTTATACAGGGTGTCCAAAAAATTTTTATTAAATTAAATTATTTGAAAAAAAAAAAATATATTAATGATACATTGAAAGATACAACAACAACAGACATTAATATACTGAACAAGCAAATAATCACCACAATACAACAGGCTCAAACTAAATACTGTCCAACAAACCAAAAAGATGAAAAACTAAGTCAACCTACTAAAACCCTTATAGAACTAAGACGACAGATGAAAGGAGATACAAGTTCCAGCAAAGAAGCGCTAAATCAAATAAATAAGACTATCACAAAGTCAATAAGAAAAGACATAAGAAACTACAATGTAGAAAAAACAAAACAAGCAATAGAGCAAAATAAGAACATGAAAGTTTTGAAGAACGTAAGCGTACAAAAAGGAAAAATAGAAATCAACAAACTAAGAAACAGAACTGGAAAAGAAACTACAAACAGAGATGAAATATTAACAATAGTCGAAGAGTTCTACACAGAGTTATACAAATCAAGAAAAAAAGATGACAATGCGCAACCTCCAATTACAGTAAAAACTGGAGTATTAAATCAAGGATCGGATTTAATGCCCGATATAACAAAATCAGAAATCAAAGAGGCTCTGAAGAAAATGAAAAATAATCGAACCCCAGGTGAAGATGGAATAGTATCAGAAGCACTAAAAATTGGAGGAAATATACTACTTGAAAAAATTAAACAACTTTTCAATATCTGCCTTCACAACGCCAATATTCCAACAGACTGGAACAACGCTACTATGATTCTATTACACAAAGCAGGAGACAAAGCCAATTTAGAGAATTACAGACCGATTAGCCTCCTCAGCCATTTATATAAGTTATTTACGCGAATAATAGTTAAGAGAATGGAAAGAAAGTTAGAGACTTATCAACCAAGAGAACAGGCAGGATTCCGAAAAAATTACGGAACAAATGACCATCTACAAAGTATAAAAACCCTGATAGAGAAAGTAGTGGAATACAATAAACCCCTAGTTCTAGTTTTTATCGATTTTCATAAAGCCTTTGATACAGTTGAACTTAGCAAAATATTACAGGCGCTTAAAGAATGCAGGCTAGATTATAGGTATACAAAATTATTACACAAAATATACTTACAGGCAACAACCACTGTCAAATTACATACTAACAGTAATCGCATAAAAATAGAACGGGGGGTTAGACAAGGAGACCCAATGTCACCTAAACTTTTTAATACGGTCTTAGAACATGCTTTCAAGAGTTTGGATTGGATGACAAAGGGAATAAAAATAGATGGAGAATACCTAAACAACTTACGTTTCGCCGATGATATAGTCATAGTAGCTGAGGATCTAGGTATGGCAAGAGAGATGGTACAAGAACTCGTTGTAGCTACAGAAAATGTTGGTTTAAATATAAACATCTCAAAAACAAAAATAATGACAAATTTGGTACCCAACCAGAACATCAGTATTGGTGGGAAGGAAATAGAACTCGTAGATAGATATAAATACCTGGGACATGAAATTACGATTGGCAGGGATAACCAGACTCTTGAGCTGAAGAGAAGAATCGGTCTTGGGTGGGCAGCATTTGGAAAACTGAGAGAAACTTTTAAAAGTGAGTTACCCACATGTCTAAAGAGAAAGGTATTCGATCAGTGCGTCCTCCCAGTCTTGACGTACGGATCAGAAACACTTACCTTAACTAAAGCCTCGGCTACCAAACTAAGAGTCACGCAGAGAAGAATGGAGCGGTCAATGTTAGGAATAACTCTGCGAGACAAAATCAGAAACGAAGAAATCAGGAGAAGAACAAAGGTGACTGACGTCATCGAGAGGATAGCCAGGTTGAAGTGGAGATGGGCAGGACACGTAGCCAGAATGACAGATGGGCGATGGACGAAGAGGTTATTGGAATGGAGGCCAAGAGAAGACAAGAGAAGCGTCGGTCGACCGCCTACAAGATGGACTGACGACTTAAGAAAGGTAAATAAAAACTGGATGAGGGCGGCGCAGGATAGATGGGGTTGGAAACGAGGGGAGGAGGCCTATGTTCAGCAGTGGACTTTTGAGGCTGGATGATGTGAAATTATTTGACACAAAAAGAAGTAGAAGGACACCCTGTATAAATAATTATGTAAATGTTTACATTACTGAATAGAGAATTGAAGAACCTTTCAAATGAGCTACCGCACGACCCCTATTCTCATTTAAAAAAATCATCGATTACGTCATCACACCCAGACGGATGACGTAACTAGTATACCATATATGCCACAATATTATAACTTGAAAATAAAAATCGACCTGTTTCGGGATTTTTTCTTAAAGTCGTTAGTTTACGAAATAACGAATGTATTCCTTTCATTTGCACCATACTGTCGATGGAAAATAGTGTCGCGCACGCTTGATTAGCAATTAAAAAACAAAGGAGTTTTGAATATTGTATTGCAAAAAACTCTTCGGGATTTCATCAATCGATGTTTAAAGAATATCTACCGACCTTGGCAACATTCAAATTTTTAGTTTTTCACATGGTTTTTGAGGGTTAAAAATTGCCGATTTCGCAATTTTTCAATTTTTAATCGCTTATATGTCTAAAACTATCATTTTTAGAGAAAAGTCACTAAAGACCTTTTCTGTTTGGAATGATCCAAAAAACCTAAAAAAACTTTTTTCCATGCAAAAATAATAATTTTAGGAAAAAAACAAAAAAAAACGTTTAAAAAATTTTTGACCACGTTTTGGTCCTGGCAACATGCAAATTTGTTAAAAGGAGTCCTTTTTGAGTAAGATTGTGCAAAAAATCCGAATTAGAATATTTTTCCTAGCGGATGCGCAGTGGCTTTCTGGACTATATCTATCTATTATAATTTGAAAGCAATCTTATATACGTTTTTGGTTTTAATGTTTTTGACGTATGTCATTGTTTAACAAATTATATAAAGAGGGACACTTGTACCGCTGATAAATTATTAGCGATAATATACAGTGATGAGCGCGCTAATAACCGGCAAAATAATGCAAAAGACCGAAAACGTAATACGTTGTGAAATAAAAAAGTGATAAAACTAAAAGGAGAGGTGAGAAATTACCAATATAATGTAAATTTATAGGTTTCTGTTGATAATTTCCTACGTCTACTAGTTTCATCTCTTTTTATTTCACAACGTATTGTTTTTCTTTTTTTGCGTTATTTTGAAGGTTCTTAGTGCACTCATCACTAAATAAAATAAAGTAAGAGTTAAGTTATTTACCAATAAGAAAATTAAAAGTTAATATTAGAACTACATTAAATTGTGGAATATTTTCATTAAGTAGGTGTCAATATGTGATTAAATCATTATTATCAGTGAACAAAAACATGGAGAAAATTAATTGCAAATGCTATTTCTCGGAAGATAAATAATGAAATTATGTAAATCTACAGTGTGTTTGGTAAAGAATATAATAATAGCATACTGTAGCTTACCACACGTCTCGGTTTGAGGTCCCTGGTCCCTGTCCCGGCGTCCCGTACGGTTTGCATTAACGTTCCGGTTAAATTCGAACAACACCGACATCCCGACCATCGATCAAGGATCATCTAAAGTGCTGGAAACACAAGGTCAGCACAAGTGTCACTGCAAGCTCATCTACCATACTGTCTTTTAAAATAAAAAAACTCGCAGAAAATGAACAAAATGAACTTTCTCACTGCTGCTAAAAAACTACTTTTGCATTCCATACATCAATGCACGAGATAAGTTTTAAAACATCTGATTGCTCCTCAAAATTAATATTGAAGTTGTTTGAGCCCAAATTCGGGTCTGCGCGTACCAAGTGCGAAGTGATCATCACGGGAGTCGGGAGTGATCACACCGATGGCAAGAGATGCAACGAGCTAAAAAAATGCAATTTTTTGAGGATTTGAACAGATACATCAAACCGACATAATGTTAAATACTCGGATAGTTGTCAGGTATTACTTTGTACCTGAGAGAGATGCACATTGCTTTCTGTGGTGATAACTGTAATACGAGTTTTGGAGGGGTTAACAGGCGAACCATCAACAACGTCTATTCCAGGCTCAAGGAAGGTCTCGGCATTAACATAAAAGGCACTGGTTGCAGAGCACATATCGTTCACAATACAATTAAACATGCCGTTGATGGTCTTCCTGCCAAATAGAGGATATCGTTGTAAAAATATACAAATATTTTTGTAATATATATCGTACGCGTTACAAACTTAAAACAGTTTTGTGAGACAGCTAACATCGAGTAAAAAAAAATAGTGAACCATGGAAATACAAGATTTCTGTTTTTATTCCCAGCTGTGGAAAAGATCCTGCAACTATAGGAAGGCCTGAAATCTTATTTTCTTGCTCAAGTAAACCAACTTGCTCTCAATTGCGACAGTTCTTCACAACAGAAATTGGAGTAATTTACTTTTGGTTTGTGCTCGGACAGTTAAATATATTATATAAAACCATTGAGTCTATGGAAAAAAGTAACTTAACTGCGACAGATGTAGGTATTGAGTTGCCAAATTTAAAAACTAATCTTCAAAACAGGATGGAAAACAAATTTCTTCCACAGCTGCTAAACAACTCTTAAATAAATTGAAAGATTTTATAAATCTCGAAAATTTCATGAGTGACGTGCACGCTTTTTATGAGCGCTGCATTTCGTATTTAGAATTGCGGAAAACGAGCTTCGTAGCCGAAGATTTTGAGTGGATCTGCTTGAAAAATGAGCTTAACTGGAATGAAATCGAAAAAGCAGCAGGAACTGTAAATAACAGGCAAAAACCTCAACCGAAACCCAAACGATTGATGAGCTATTTGATGAAGTGTTATTGGCAAAAGGCTTCTTCCAAAATTCTAAAGAAGCTAAATAGTTACTCCGAGAAATGGGCCCAACTATTCCCCCATTTTAAAAGCAGCGTATTGAGGTGCCGGATTTAAAGAAAAATGTATAGTTTGTTATGTGTCTACCCCGTACTTCAGCGCAAGTGGAAAGAATTTTTTCACAAATGAAAAAATGTGGTCTGACGATCCGATCGTTGGAGGATGGAAGAATGTGTGGTGTGAAGCCTTGCTTACATGCAAATTCAATTTGAACATGTCATGTAGTGAATTTTAAGCAAGCGTGAGCGAATAATAAAACTGGGCAAATGTTTAGTGTTGTTTGTATTAATTGTACTTTATCCCTTTTATTTTAATAAACATAATATATTCACATTATTAATTTATGTGTTCAATTCTTAATAATTTTGATTGCATTTCAAATATAAAAAACACAAATTAAGCGAATCACAAAACGAAAATGAGCCTCTGCCTCTTCTGCGTCCCGGTTTGACTCTGCTTATTTATGGTAAGCCTAACTGTAGGTATATACTGTTGTATAATGTTTCAACAATTGCTGTATAATGTTAATGTAGACCACGAAATTATAGATATTCATCGCCCTGTATATGACCAAAAATTGTAATAGGATAATTTAGTTAGTAATCAGTGTTTTCGCAGAAAGTGAAATCGTTAAGAAGATGGCTTTCTTAATGAGTTTTTGAACGGACTTAAAACAATGGTGCGGTCAAATTAGACAATACAGTTTTATTTCGCTTGGCAATGGACAATAAGACATTTTATAAAAATTCGAAGAAGGTTAAGCGGTAAACAAATTTATTGAGCTTAGAATGTAAGGCTTTTTGTTTACCATTTTGAAACATGGAAAGTAATTCGATGTCTCCGAGAATTTAACAAAATGGAAAGTTGGATACAAATTAAATTGGTTCTTAAGAAATGGTAATATGGGTGTAGTGGGTAGAAAGAATGTTTTGTGATTGGTGGAAAATGATGGATGGAAGGGATGAGAGTGTTGAGTCTGATTTTGATGAGAGAAAAAATAGGCACTGTGTAATAAATATCCGCAGACAGCAGTCCAGTTTTTGAAAAGTGAGAAGTCAGTGTAAAGTGGTGAAATTGGCCTTTGCGAGCAGAATCAAGTTGAAACGAAATCTTTGACCGAGTTGAGAGGTTAATTTTCCTGGGACCGAGGAAGATTCCTGATTCTGTCTAGAAAGAGTAGCCGATTGGTATCTATTTGCACAAGATATCGAGCAGAAAGGAATCTGAGTCGAGAATTCGAGCGAGTCCTGTTTGTTTGTTTGTGAAGCAGTTTGGACGAGAGGGACCTTTCGCAACATCCTAAGAGTACGTGTGGGAGAATCGAGGACGACGCAATTCGGGAAAAGAAGTAGAGAAGAAGCAAAAAGGTTAGTCAAATCATTTGTGAAACGGAGAAAGTTTGTTTATATCCACACCATATTTGCTTATTTGTTATATTGAACAGTTCTATAACGTAATTAGTCATTCCAAATTTTAAAGAAGAAATAAGTAATCAATTCAAAAGGAGAAAAGTAAATTTTATTAAATTTTCTAAGAATAAATAACGAAATATTTAAATAAAATTTTTTTGTTAAAACAGGAGATATCAGAATTAAAGCTTAATTTATTAGATAAGAAATAGTTGCAACAACTCTAAATTTTTAGCATATTTTAAAATCTTTATTTATGGTATATTGGATAAATAAATAATATTTTTTAACATTTACATGACATTGAGTGTGTTTAATTTCCCTGTTTTGTCCTGAATGGAGTAAGCAACTAGAGATACCAGAAGCCACAAACCAAAGGTAAAGCATCAAAAAGAAAATAATCCACCCGTGTTGAGCTGGCCCCCCCACTTGCAAAAATCAAAAAACAAATAGCCCTGATTTATGAGCTATTTATAAGCTTTCATATTCCGCACACTAAAAATTTTGAGCTCGTTCCACTGAGCAGGAATTTAATACTCTAGTGGGAGGGGCTGAGTCAGCCCCCCCCCCCACTACTTAGGAATATTGAATCGGTTTTTGCGGCAGAATTACGAGCTAATTATGAGCTCTAGAAATTATATAGTTTCGATTTTTGAGCTCATCCCCTTCACCCCCAAACAACCCTTTAATTGATTTAACTTAAGAGAAAAATGCTGAGAAAACTTAAAATATATCGTATTGCGGATATAATTCCTATAGCTTATATACTCTAAGAATAAACTATTAAATCACGTGCATTTCGATTATTGAGCTACAACCCCTTCGCAATAAAACCACCCTATCTTCCCGGCTTAAGAGAAAGTTGTACTTAAATGCATTAAATTAATTATTTGGCGACTACATATCGTTTAATAATTTATAACCTTCCAAATTACGGGCATTTAGATCAGTAAATTGCAATTTATTTTGTATAGTGCAGTCACTGAAGGTAAAAATCAACGATTACCTTCAATTTCGGTGAACCTTCATCGATTTTCACGAAAATTGGTCAGTGGTTAGAGGATGCGTCAAGAAACAAAGGTGACATGGTACCACCTTGCGCCTTTACCCTGAGGGTGGATACCGCCCCTTTACGGGGGTGAAAACTATTTTTTTTTAAAATAACTGCACAAATCAATAAAAGAACAAATTAAAAGCAGAATTTATTATATAAAGTTATTAAAATAAGTCCATACTTTTTAAGTTATTAAAGATCAAAGATTTTAATTATTCGTGAAAAAAAATGCATGTTTTGAAGCGGTTTTTCGTAAATCACTGAAAAACTGTAAGTTTTTACAAAAAAGTTAATAGTAGTTTAATTCGTATAGCTTATATTCTAAGAATAAACTCTTAAATCACGCGCCTTTCGATTATAGAGCTACAACCCCTTAGCAAGAAAACTTACAATAATTTAAATTAATTATTTGGCGACTACATATCGTTTAATAATTTATGAGCTCGCAAAATATACGCATTTCAATTATTGAATTGCCATTTTCTTTCTATAGTGCAGTCACTGAAGGTAAAAATCAACTAGGACCTTCGATTTCGGTAAATCTCCATTCATTTTCACGAATTGACAATAACAACTTGCGGTTTTAGCCTGGGGTATATGTCACCCCTTCTCGGGGGTGAAAATTACTTTATTAAAAATAACCCCACAAATCGAGAGAGGGGCAAATTGTAAGCAAAATTTGTTATATAATGTTATTAATAAATCAATACTTTTTGAGTTATTAAAGATCAAATATTTTAATTCTTGTGACAGAAAATGCATGCTTTAAAGCGATTTTTCATAATTAACTCAAAAACTGTAAGTTTTTACAAAAAAGTTTTCATCACTAAAATTGAAGCTAATAAAAAATATAATAAATTGCTTACTTGAAAAGCTCTTTAATGTTAATTTAAAGTAAGTTATTGGTAATTAAATGTATATTTTTTTCTGCGACTGTTCAAATCTAAGGATTCAAACTAAAATAACGGGAAAGAGATGCATTTTATAACACTTAGGTACTAAATACTTGTCAAAGTACTTAGAAATACCTATCAAAAATGAGCTCCAGAAAAAGTTGATAGCATCAAAATCCGCTCACCAATTTTCGTGAAAATGAATGGAGATTTACCGAAATTGAAGGTCATAGTTGATTTTTACCTTCAATGACTGCACTATAGAAAGAAACTGGCAATTCAATAATTGAGATGCGTATATTTTGCGAGCTCATAAATTATTAAACAATATCTAGTCGCCAACTCTCTCTTAAGATTGAGTGATTTAAGAGTTTATTCTTAGAATATAAGCTATACGAATTAAACTACTATTAACTTTTTTGTAAAAACTTACAGTTTTTCAGTGAATAACGAAAAACCGCTTCAAAACATGCATTTTTTCAGGAATAATTAAAATTTTTGATCTTTAATAACTTAAAAAGTATTGACTTATTTTAATAACTTTATATAATAAATTTTGCTTATAATTTGTTCTTTTATAGATTTGTGCAGTTATTTTTTATAAAATAATTTTCACCCCCCGATAAGGGGCAGTATCCACCCTCAGGGTAAAGGCGCAAGGTGGTACCATGTCACCTTTGTTGCTTGAGGTATCCTCTAACCACTGACCAATTTTTTTGAAAATCGGTGAAGGTTCACCGAAATTGAAGGCAATCGTTGATTTTTACCTTCAGTGACTGCACTATACAAAATAAATTGCAATTTACTGATCTAAATGCGCGTAATTTGGAAGGTTATAAATTATTATACGATATGTAGTCGCCAAATAATTAATTTATTGCATTTAAGTACAACTTTCTCTTAAGCCGGGAGGATAGGGTGGTTTTATTGCGAAGGGGTTGTAGCTCAATAATCGAAATGCACGTGATTTAATAGTTTATTCTTAGAGTATATACGCTATAGGAATTATATCCGCAATACGATATATTTTAAGTTTTCTCAGCATTTTTCTCTTAAGTTAAATCAATTAAAGGGTTGTTTGGGGGTGAAGGGGATGAGCTCAAAAATCGAAACTATATAATTTCAAGAGCTCATAAATAGCTCGTAATTCTGCCGCAAAAACCGATTCAATATTCCTATTTTTAAGTAGTGGGGGGGGGATAACTCAGTATTAGCTAGAGTATTAAATTCCTGCTCAGTGGAACGAGCTCAAAATTTTTAGTTTGCGGAATATGAAAGCTCATAAATAGCTCATAAATCAGGGCTATTTGTTTTTTAATTTTTGCAAGTGGCAGCTCAACACGGGTAAATAATCCTGAAAATAAAGTTTATTAGAAAATTTAATTTAAATTTGGTTTTGTTTTACATAAGCAGTAATTAAAATAATTGAGTAATTAATTAAATTAAGAATTTGCTCATCAATCTCATAAAAGAGAGAAATACAGAGCTTAACAATACGTAAGTATATTGGAGCGGATTTTCTTTTGTAGTCTTTGTAATTATGTTGGTCTGTGTATCTATGGTATAATACCATGTTGTCTTCTGTTATTTGTTTAAATATTTGTTCTGAACTACGTAAATACCCATAGGCGTAACCAGGATGATCCTAAGGGGGGGGTTACAACTACCTAAAAGGGGGGGGGTTACAACTACTGGAAGGTCTCTGAGCGCTATGGTGTTAAGCGTATAGAGCTCAAAGTATATCCCAATGGGGGGGGGTTACAACCCCCAAAACCCCCCCCTGGTTACGCCTATGTAAATACCTATGCAAAGACTATATTATTTATACACAATTTATGGTAGTCCCCTTGTATAATAATTATCTACCTATTGCGTCACACTCCCAAATGTTGTCTAGAATGGCCTTCAAACTGCACATACCAAACAAAATTAATGTTTGTATTCCCCGATCCCCCCTTTTTCCATGTTTTCCGCTGCGTTTTGTGCTGTGTTCGTGCGTTCGGTTCGGTTGTGCGGCGTGCGGCGTTTTAGTAGAACATTCTCAATTCTCACCGGTGCTGGAGTGAATAGGTGTTTAGTAGTTTTCTTTTTTGCTGTTGTCGGTAAGTTGTTTTCTACTGTTAAAAGTAAATCAATGCTCTAATTTTTATACTAATTATTTGAAATTATTTTGTTAAGTTAACAGTCTCTTCAGGGCCCCCGCAATGCTGATTGGCGCCCGCGTGCGTAACATATTTTAGCGCCCTTTAAATCTACTATACACATAAAACTAATAATATTTTTGAAAAATTTAAACCCAGAATGAAAGAATACATTATTATTGGGGCCGAAAGTCCCTGAAAACTTCTATAATCTTTATTTTAATAAGTTACAGGGGTGAAAATAAAAGAGAAAATTTAGTGTGATTTTTAATAATTGCAAATATTTAATTCAAAAGAAACTTTTTATTTATTTTAAGGGATTGCCGACCCTCGGCAATAATGTTATCTTTCATTCTGCGTTTAAATTTTTTAAAAATACTTTTTAGTTTTCTCAGGATAAAAATATACATTTAAGTAAATAAACAATAATATTTTGTTATTTCAAAGTCTTCAAACAAATTTTATACAGGATGTCTAGTGTCTACATAACTAGGAACCATATGGGAAACTGTTTTATTATTAATTTTACGAGAAAAAGTTATTCTTCATAAAAAGTTCTGCATTGTCTAGAACTCAGAATGCAACCATCAAATATCAAATTTTATGAATCTTATATGAGGTATGTGTCGGTCTTGACGGTCCAGTTAGCTGGGGCTCAGTCGATCGACAAGTTTAGTGGATTTGCGATTTGCGGTCGCTGGTTCGAGCCTCAGCTAGGTCATGAAATTTATAAAAGGCCAACGCCGTAGTATAAAACTCAATAGAGTCTACGGCTTGGTCTGGAATAAACTGGCGTCTGATCGACCTATGGAGGAGCGGTACGGGAAGGGATAAGGGCTTCCGGCTTGGTGATACTCCTCCATAGATCCCTACCGAAGGGCGTTGACGCCTAAGAACGGTGTATACATACATATGAGGTATGTCAAAAAATATGAATTATTTCAGTCAAGAGCAAAGTACGTTTAGTTTTCTCAATATTGAAAAGTTGTTCAGCAGTAAAAACTATGTTTCTATACGCAATTACATCCTTCTAATTGAAATATATTGTGATCTAGAAAGGCACTTTACTTTTGATCGAAACTCATATTTTTTTAAAAATAAAAATGTATACCATTTTTATTCATTCAGTTGCGGTGCGAAACCAAAACTGTCTTAATTTTTACTCAGATCAGAGAGTGCAGCCAGCACTCTTATCGACGATTTCACCTCTTGTTAGAGGTTCATCAGAGACTGCATAGGCTGCATTTCTCTGGCCCAGGTAAAAATCTTCGACATATCCATCTCCCACCGCAACTGACGAGATGGTAGTAGGTGCCTAGCGGCATCTGCTAAATAAAAGCCATGCCAATGGCCATAAGTTGTCGAGGCATTAAGCTAAATCAAAAAGAAATAGCTAAATAAAAAAGAAATAAAGAGGTAACTAAGTAATATCCCATATAACTGTAAATATTGGTATTGAAAGCAATGTTTTTTTTTTCATATTTTTTTATATTTACATATACATATCTCATATAAAATTGAAAAAATTTGATAGGATTTGATGGTTGCATCTTAGATTTTAGACCAGATTTTTTATTTTTCAACAACGCCCGTTTCATTTATTAAAAATATTGTGATGTCTTTTATTATTAATAATTAGCCCTTTTCAGTTATTACAAATAATGTGGTAACTCTTTTATTATTATTAACTAATTAATTAATCAATAACAATAAAAGAGTTATCGCATTATTCGTAATAAATGAAAAGGGCGTTGGGTATCTGTAATTTGAGAAAAAAAAAATTGAATTAAAAGGATGTAATTGCATATTAAAACATAGTTTTTAATTAATTCCAAACAATTTTTCGTAATAATAATTTTCGATATTGTGAAATATAAGGTACTCTTGATCGAAAATCAAATTTTTGATACTCATAAGATTGACACAATTTTATATTTGGTTGCATTTTAGTTTTTAGACTATGCAACGCATTTTATAAAGAATAAATTTTTTCCGTAAAATTAATAATAAAAATGTTTCCCATATGGTTCCAAGTCACGCAGACACAATGTTCTAATTATTTTCTTTTTTTTTTTCAAAATAAATTATAAATTGTGGATTTTCTTAGAGGAAACCCAAATATAACTATTTAAAATGAATTATTATTATTCTATGCAATGGTTCTGATACTTACCATTTTCACAATTAATTTAATTTCCACACCACTTAAAATAACAACAAATAAAATAGATTGTCCAATATTTTTTACACGAGAACAAAAGTTTAAAATCAGGGCAGAACAAACCAAACGGATATTGTAATAATAGTCGTAGGTAAAATTATTAACACCAATATAAAATAAAAATTTTAAACCTTTCACTGTAGGAAACCACCCGTTCACCAGTAACAGTAAATAATATTTGTGCCTAATAAACGCATAGATGAGAAGGGAAAAGATACTCAAGTCAAATACATAATCACAATTCATATAGAGTATTTGTTTACTTAAGGGTAATTACCATAAATTCGAGTAAAAGATTCACTTTATACGAGTAGTAAAATTGCTTGATTCAGCAAGTTGTGTTTTTGTTGGAGTAAAACTGCTAAGTTGCGTTTTATGGGTGTTAATTTATGTTTCTACTCGTCAAGGAGTGTGATTTGATGTTTATTTGACTATTTTGAGTGTCGCATTAGTTTACAACATAAAATCGATTGGATGGTATGCCAAGCGCAATTCAATCTACTTCAAAGAAAAACGTTAGGAAGGAACAACAAAATGTAATATACTTTTGGCAATAAGTTCAACATTTCAGGACGGGAATAATTATTTTTTCAGTAAAATAACACAATATTTGATTTTTGAGATTTCTCTGAAAGCTAGCTGTTCATGAAATAATTAAAATTGTATATAAAAATGATTATCTCATTTAAAATAAATATTTCTTATTTACCAAACCTTCGGTTTGGCGCCCCTTTGGGGTTACGCCCGCGTGCGCCGCACGCGTTGTACGTCCGGTTACGGGGGCCCTGAGTCTCTTGTTAGCGCAGAAAATGGTTTGTGGGTAGTTAGTCTAGTCGCAACATAGGGGTCCCGTGGGCACTTTTAGCTCGCCGCGGTGGTATTATAGGTTTTTTGGGTCGCTGAATCCAATGGAAGTCTGGAAGCCCAAATGTGGTGCGTTTAATTGTTATTAACAAATTATGGTAAAATTAGGTGTTTTTCAGGAATTATTAGAAGCCCTGTAAATAAATTAATAGTGTTAAGGTCTTCTCTGGTGTATTTTTAGTCGCTGAATCGAATGCGACTAGTCGCGATTGCTCAAAATATTTATGTTCTTATTTTGTTAATAACAAAATGATTGTTTATTCGCCGAAAAGCTCGAAATGCGCTATCTACGGCAAGTTTGTAGTCTTTTTCATAGTATTTTTATACGCTAAATCGATTGCCACTAGTCGTGATAGCTTCAACCACGTTCCGACTTTGTTATTAATAAATTATTGCAAAAATAACGGATTTTAGTACGTTGGCTCACGGTTTTTGCTCTATATTTTAAAAAACCACATGGATTGACATGCAATTTGGCATACACGTAGCTAACATGTCAAAAAAAAGAAGTTATATTGTGCCGATGTCTGCTTTTACCCTGGGGGTGAGTTTCACACCTTTTCGGGGGTGAAAAAAGAAACCTTTAAAATAAGTCCGGAAGTGGATAAGCTGATTAATTATAAGCAACTTTTGCTCTATACAGTTTTTTCACTAAGTCAATACTTTTCGAGTTATTTGGTTTTTTTTTGTTGAAAAATGAACACGTTCACTCGCTAATAACTCGAAAAGTATTGACTTAGTGAAAAAACTGTATGGAACAAAAGTTGCTTAGAATTAATCAGTTTATCCAATTCCGGAATTCCGGACTTATTTTAAAGGTTTCTTTTTTCGCCCCCGAAACGGGGCTAAACTCACCCCCAGGGTAAAAGCACACATCGGCACAATATCACTTGTTTTGTTTGACATGTTAGCTACGTGTATGCCATGACATGTTAGCTTCCAACTGGTTTTTTTAAATTTAGAGCAAAAATCGTGAACACCAGAGAAGACCTTAACACTATCAATTTATTTACAGGGCTTCTAATAATTCCTGAAAAACACCTAATTTTACCATAATTTGTTAATAACAATTAAATGCACCACATTTGGGCTTCCAGATCACTTCCATTAAATTCAGCTACCCAAAAAACCTATAATACCACCATCAAATCTCGGCGAGATAAAAGTGCCCACGGGACCCCCTATGTTGCGACTAGACAAGTGTACAAATAACTTTTGTTGTTAAATAGATTACTGGAACTATTAATGATTATTAACAGCTGAACTAAACAGTTATTTAACATTAACAATAATAATTATAATACATATCTGATTAGGTATATTTTGGTATATTTCATTTTTAATCAACCGGTTTATACAGGGTGTTAGTAAATAAGTATGAAAAATTTTAAGGGCTAATTCTACATGAAAAAATAATGCCGGTTTGTTCTATAAACATACGTCCAGAAATGCTTCGTTTGCGAGATACGTGGTGTTGAAATTTTTATTTCAAACTGCCAATTTATTTATTGCTCTAAAACCAGTTGAGGTATGAAAATAAAATTTGGTGTGTTTTAGGAGGTAGCTATTGCGCATTTTTTGACATACAATTAAGAATTTTGTATTCATCATTGGCGCGCATACGGGTAATAGTCTGAATTTTTTTAAAGAAAAAAATAGTACGCCACTGGGATATTTCAAATTAAAAATTATTTTTAAATTCCACGTTTAATTTTCCATAAAAAACTTTTCTTGCCTTTTTTCCATATAATGCACCGTTTCTATGCAGAAAAATAAAACATCTTGGCGCGTATTTTTCATTTCTTAATACATCATCAAGAACTATTATATCCAATATAATAATATAATAATACTAAACTACAACAATAACAGAAAATATTACTAATAAGATTTCAACTAGGTACAAAGCTGCAAAAAATGTTTAAAATAATCGCCTTTACAGGTAACAGAAGAATTTTATATTCATCATTGGCGCGCGTACGGGTAATGGACTGCATTTTTTGAAGAAAATAATAGTACGCCACTGAGATATGTCAAACTAAAAATCATTTTTGAATTCCTCGTTTAATTTACTACAAAAAATCTTTCTTACCTTTTTTTCATACGAGGCGCCGTTTTTATACAAAAAAATAAAACATCTTAACACTTACAAAGTATTTGAGGTAGTTTCCATATGCATAGAAACTTAGTTCAAATACTTTGTAAACGTTAAGATGTTTTATTTTTTCACATAAAAACGGCGCCGCATATGAAAAAAAGGCAATAAAGATTTTTTGTCGTAAATTGGACCAGCAATTCAAAAATGATTTTTAATTTGACATATATCAGTGGCGTACTATTTTTCTCTTAAAAAAATTCAGACCATTACCCGTATGCGCGCCAATGATGAATATAAAATTCTTCTTTAACCTCTAAAGGAGGTATTTTTTAACATTTGTTGTAGCTCTACACCTAGTTAAAATCTTATTAGTAATATTTTCTGAGATTGTTCCAGTTTAGTATTATTATTGGATATTTCTTGATAATGTATTCAAAAAATGAAAAATACCCGTCAAGATGTTTTATTTTTCTGCATAAAAACGGTGCACCATATGCAAAAAAGACAAGAAAGGTTTTTAATCATAAATTAGACGTGGAATTTAAAAATAATTTTTAATTCGAAATATCTCAGTGGCGTACTATTTTTTTCTTTAAAAAAATTCAGACCATTAACCGTAGGTACGCCAATGATGAATACAAAATACATAATTGTATGTCAAAATATGCGTAATAACTACCTCCTAAAACTCACCAAATTTCATTTTCATAGCTCAACTGGTCTTAGAGCAATAAATAAATTGGCAGTTTGAAATAAAAATTTCAACACCCCGTATCTCGGAAACTAAGCATTTGCGGACATATGTTTATAAAGCAAACCGGCATTAATTTTGCATGTAGAGCCCTTAAAATTTTTCATACTTATTTACTAACACCCTGTATAAACAAGTGTGGCACATTCTAAACAAAAGATACTGGATGATACAAAAACCTGTAAACTAAATTTCGAACTACTTCCGCAATAGGGCTTTTCATTCACAGTCATTTGTTTCGAGCTTCTGTCAAATGTCGTATAATCCGTGTATATTAATATTATACACAGATTATACAACATATGACAGAAGCTCGAAACAAATGACAATCGATGAAAAGCCCTTTAAGTCTATGATCTAGGTAGATGTACATACAAGGTGGAAACCACTTATGGAATAAAATTATTTCTATCCTTGTTTTCAAAAATTATAAAAAACGCCGAGACCCGTCAGCTTGTATGTAATTAATGTGCACTTTTAAAACATAAATTTAAATATACAGGGTGATTCACGTAAGCCTAGCATAGTCCATAATCTTTATTTTTAATGGAAAACCCTGGATATTTTTATATAGGATTCAATAATCACAAGCAAAAAATGCAGAAGAACTGGTGCAGATACAATTAAAAGAAATATGTGACGGTATGTTTACACCAGGGGATTTGATTTGGGAAAATATAAATTGATTTTTAACTAGGTACAGCACCTATCGACTTGCAAGTTTTGCATTGTGTTCGGAATGACGTCAGGAAAAAAGTCTACAATAGGAAAATGGGTGGAAATGCTTAATTGAATTTACAGGTCATAAACATAAAATGCATCCAAATGTGCATAAACATGTCAAAATTAGTATATTAAGGCCCAGATTTTGTTATTTGGGAGACTTTTGAAGTCGTCGAACATTAATACGCCATAATGTTGGGGCCACAGCCACAGTAACGTTAACGTCTAACGTCCATTATCGCATTAATTAACACACCAAAAATGATGGAATAAACTCAGTGGCGTAGCTAGCCCCACGGGCCCCCTATCAAAGTTTGTCGCGGGGCCCGAGAAGGAAAAAAACAACAAACACAGTTTACTGAAATTACCTAAATCGTCAATATTACAAAATAAAAGATAATAAACTAAAACAAAAACAATCTATTGCAAAATTTAAATAAATTGCAAATTGCATAATTCAACCTTAGGTAAATACTAATAAGTTCTCCGTATCACATCCAAATATAGATAAAAATACTTTAAGTTACTTGTATACGGGTAAAAAATGTACTTTCTTAGTTATTAGAAACTCTTCTCCCGAATACTATGGTCTTTCAGATCTTGGCTTAATTTTCAGTATTTTTCCTTTAATTTTTTCTCGAGTAATTTATGAATTGTACTGAATATGCCTATTTATTTTAAAAATAAAATAATTCTACCATACTTTCAAAAAAAAAATGTGTTAGGAATATTGATTTCAACCCATTCGGCTCCCCATAAGGATAGCCATGATACGATTTTGATAGGCAACCCATGCTATAAATATTGGTCTATGTATGAAATTTAATAAAAAATGTTTCATCCGGCATGCAGATGGGGACGTCGCGTCATCTGGAGATTGGAGAGTTTTCGGTACTAAATTGACGCAAAAAGATTACTCGGGGGTTTTTGGGGACCCTGAACATGATTACACTATCAGAACCGACCTCACGAGCATCTGAGCCCGTGATATGCCAATGCAAAAAAGTCGATAAGTGCTGTATTTAAAAATCGGTTTATTTTGTTCTCCTGGTCAATTCAATATCCTGACTAAGAATTTTTGGAGCAACACTCGTATATACAGATTTTGAAGGTCAAAATCTTTGTAACACATAATATTATAAAATGTTATTGAATGTCAAGGTTGGGGTCGTAAAGTTGTTGTGTAATCTAAAATAGCCGGCAAATTTGCGAAATTAGCTGACTAAGCATTTTTATGAATATCAAAAGTATCTGAATTTTTCTAAAAATAGAATAACGATTTATTCGAAATACATGGGGCGTATATTATAATATATTTATGATATTATAGTGACTTGCTGCCATACTGTCACTATGTGAACAAGTCCAACCATAGCTCAGATGTTACCTGGCCTGGGGCGTATTAACGAAATATTTCTAACATCCATGCCTAAGTTAGCATTTTTACCGATGTTTCCTTGACGGATCACTTGTAAAGGGCTATGACCCACATATTTCTGTAAAAATATATATTGGTGGTTAGCATCTAAATTTCACGTAAGCACTGATGATGATTGGTAAACCAATCTTTAAACTAGTTATGTGATGCCCTTTTTAGGGATTTTAAATTATAGGTATATACCTTTTATAAAGGATTTTATTGTTTTTTTTTTCTTCCAAAGATATCGTCATTTCTTAGAGCGATCTCTTTGCGAAAAATTTTCAAACGCGATTATCTCAGTTCAACCAAAATTGAGTTACAATACTCTTCGTTGCATGGGTCGAATTTATGAAGACCGGTTGGTACAGAAATTTTTAGTTATTATTCCTCAGTCTAATTGTATTCAGTGCAAGAATATGCCTCGAGTTCGAAGACACCAAAATTACCACCATTTTAGCGATTTTGACAGGGGTAGACTTATTGCCTATAGAGATATGGGTTTGTCGTATCGCGAAATTGGCCGTCGCGTCGTGTTAATTGTACGTCAATGACAGTTATGCGAGTGTGTCTTGTGTGGACAAACGAAGGTACAGAAACACGAAGAAGACCGACTGGTTAACCGAGGAGTACCACAGGGTGTCAAGATAGGCTCTGCGAGACCGTTTTGCTACTACTACGCGTCAAATTGCTGACCAATGGTTTGGAGTAGAAGGTAGAGTTGTTACTATACGTACCCAATATCGTAGCATTCGAGTCTTTGGACTGGTTTTATTCCGCCCACGACGAGTGCTTCCTTTGACTGCGGACTGCGGACCACTGTCATCAACGTGTGAATTGGTGCATCGCGATTTTGTTTAGGTATGCATGATGGTCGTAAGATGATAAGACGCCGCCGTGGAGAGCGACGAGATATCGGGTTTGTTGTTGAGAGGCATCTACACAGGACAGTTGGAGTAATGTTTTGGGGGGTTATTGCCTATGGTAGATGATCACCACTTTTGTTTATTCGAGGCAGTATGACAGACGCGCGTTTTGTTGATGACATCTTAAAAACCACTTTACTGCCTTATCTAGACGGCTGTCGAAACTCACTTTTTCAGGAAGACAACGCGCGTCCCCATATTGCTGGTCGAACTATGGACTTTCTCCAAGAAGTTGGCGTTAATTTTTTGCCGTGGCTACCCCGTTCACTGGGCTTAAATCCCTTTGAACATGTGTGGAATATGATGTGGAGGACACTGTCCACTTTGCACCATCCTCCACAGACTCTGACACAAATAATCCAAGAAATTCAAGTTGCTTGGAACGAGTTGCCACAAGCAGACGACGATCATCTCATTTTTGTCAATGCCTAGACGTGTACAGAAGTGTATTCAGCTAGGGGGTCGCCAAACACATTATTACGTTTTTTTGATTACATGTCAATAAAAGGTTTTGCCAATGTTATCGTTTCATTCTTGATAAAAATGTACCATGTTACCAAAAAATTAAGTTCCAGAAATGATTCCTTCTGGGGTAACACTTCTAATGTCACTGCGTATAATATATCTAGACCTCGGAGGTAAACTACACTATGTCGACATGGTGTTGTTTTGTTTTTATTCCTTTAACTCACTGAGCTCTCAAAGAGCTTTCTAGAGGTATGCTACACTTGGTACTAATGACCATTTGACTAAAAACAAAATTACCAAAAAAATAGAACACTATGTTCAAATAATTTGAGAGGTAAAAAGCGCCATGTAAACTTGGGTGTTTTACCTCACAGTTACTAACTGCGTGCTGATGGCAAACAGCACTATATTGAGTTAATGCACTGAGCACCTAGCGGGCAAACGGGTCATTATTCCTAACATAAATAAATCTCTTTGTTTTTATCTATTCTCTTTTTATATTTACATAGTTGTTATTTTTAAATAAATCGTGGTTATTAATACATTGTAATAAACACTCAAAAAATATTGTGTACCTTCTCTTAAAAATTGGTGTTTCTATTTCGAATGGTATTATACACATAGTTGCAAAAGTTGTGCATCACTTAAAATTATGCCAAATTAAAAAATATATAAAAGGAACAGAAGTAACAACAAGTAGGTATTATTAAATGTTATTATTTTGTTGAGCCACAATATGTCAGCAACAAATTGACAACATTGTTGTTATTTCTGTTTTCTTTCAAGAGTCAATAAATACATATTGGTTCATGAATAATGTTATATTTGTGATAAAATATAAACAATTAAATTGACAACCAAACAACATACCTCGTGTCTGGTACCTACATACAAAAAACCTATTTAGTATTACAATGGTATTACCTCATAATAACCATTTTTAAAATATTTTATAGTGCGTCTAATAATTTGGCAGAGACGGTAGTATACTACGAAAAAAATAGAATCTGTTTAGATTGGTATCAGATGTAAAACATCTGATGTTAGCGTTTAGTGAAGCATTTTAAAGAATTATTCAACTCACTTTTATTTTTCTTAAATACAGCTTGATAATTTTACAACACTATATTTTTTGGCCCTCTTTTGTGAATTTAAACCAGACTTTTCACTTTCTCAGCTATTATATTTTTGTGTGTGTGATGAGAGAGTGGATGGCATTAGACCATGTCTATTTGCCACAGAATTTTTTAATTTAAAATTGATTGTATCTTCTAGGTATAATTACTTTTTCATATATCTATTTTAGCTTCTAAGATAAATTTAATTAAAATATCGTAAATTCCTTTGTCTTGTTGTGCTAATAGAGTAGTGATACTAATCGGTAGACTTGTAAGTTTTCTTAGTTCTTGATACAGCGTATCTGTATATGCAGTATATTTTTGACACTCTAAGAAAATATGATTTATATCGGCTACAGGATTTTCCGGACAATGGGTACAATGCGGAGAGTCAATGATACCTATCCGAAACAAATGGGCTGGGAAACGTCCATGATTCAATTTTAAACGAGATACTATAGACGAATGTCGCCTATTATAATTCCAAGTGTTAATATGTGGAATAATTTTTGGTAATGCTGGGTGAATTTTAAAATAATGACTTTCAGAATTGGATGAAGATGTTCTGTAATGAGCCTCCCATCTATCCCTAACATCTTCCTTATACAAATTAATAATATCTAATGAGTTATAAATATTTAAACTCAATTCTGAATTCAATGCTTTTTTGGCTGCAAGATCAACAGCTTCATTTCCAGATATCCCTGAGTGACCCCTTACCCAAACTAGTGTAACTCCTATACCACGCTCTTGCAGTTTAAATATACTATTTCTTATAGATAATATAAGATTATTTTTATAGTGTTTTATTGGGGAACTATTAATTGCCTGCAACACTGAAAGAGAGTCACTTACAATTATCACAGATGAAGTTACATTAGCCTCGCACCAATCTAGAGCTTTCCCTATGGCTATCGCTTCTGCACTAAAAACTGTTAAATAATATGGAACTTTAAATTCCTCAACATGATTGGTGTCTGAAACGAGAAATGCACAGCCTGTTTTATTTTTATTTTTTGATCCATCCGTATATATGACTGTTTTATTTTCTCCTAGATTACCAAGTACAGATTTGAACATTAATTTTGTGAGATTTGAATTATCCGGATAGTTTGGTATGATAATGGTTGGTTTAAGTATTAAAGCTTCAAAGTTTGTTTCGTATAATGGATAGTTATTTAGGGTATATAAAAGTTTTTTATGCTTTTCTGTATAAATAAAGGCATCAGCAAGTGGAGGAGAATTTTTAATTCTCCAATATTTGTTTATAAAACTCTGAACTGCTACATCTGCGATTTTCTTGACCATAAATGTACTAAACGTCCTGTATTTTATAATTTGTTTGTTCGCTAAATATTGTCTACGAAAACACAAGGGCGGTTCTTGTGCTTCAGCAAGAATTGCACTATTTGGTGAGGAGACCATAGTTCCTAGACATATCTTTATTGCTTTATACTGTATTCTGTCTAAAATTAATAAATTTGACTTACTAGTTGAGGCGTAAAGTGTACATCCATAATCCATTATTGATCGAATGTAGGACTTATAAAATGTAAGGGATATATTAACATCTGCACCAAATTTATATTTGGAAACTACGCGCAGAAGGTTAAGCCCTTTTTCACATTTCTGCTTTACGTGTTTTATGTGACTCGTCCATAAAAGCTTATTATCAATATGGACACCTAGATATTTATATTCTGTTACTAAGGGAATAGTAATGTCACCTATGGTACAAAGATCAGAGGTTTTTAGTCTGTGTCTGGTAAGACACATTACCGCTGTCTTGTCCTGTGAAAAACTAAAACCCATATTATTAAACCAATCACGCATGCAGTAGAAAATATGCTTTAAGTCTCTAATACATTGTTCATATGAATCTTGGATGGTATAAAAACAAATATCGTCCGCGTATTGGATAATTTTTATAGTGTCATCCATCAAACCATGCAGTTCAGCTGTGTATACGTTAAATAAAAGTGGACTCAATATAGATCCCTGCGGTAAACCGTTACATACCGTTCTTGGTCCGTGGAGTACATTTTTGTGATCACGAATATATATTTTCCTGTTTAAAAACAAGTTTATTATATTAGTTGCTACCCACTTGCTGATACCCATTCCACACAATTTTAGTTTTAAGATACTCAAATCAACCACATCATACGCACCTTTTAAGTCGACAAATAAACATAACATGTATTTATTTTCAGAAAAACATATTTGTGCATCAGTAACCAAATGAGTCAATGCATCAATAGTACTATGACCTCTACGAAATCCGTACTGTGCAATGGGTAGAAGAGAATTGCTTTCAATAAAATATTCTAGTCGAAATTTAATCATTCGTTCAAATGTTTTAGTAAGACACGACATAAGTGATATAGGTCGAAATGATGACGGTAATTTTGGATCTTTATATGGCTTTTGTATTAGACATATGACAATGTTTTTAAGACTCTCAGCATAATCTTGTTTCAACCACCAGTTGTTGAAAACTTTTAAAATGATTTGTTTTGCTGAGTCTGGAAGAATGTGTAAAATTTTATAGGTAAAACCGTCCAAACCAGGAGCCGTGTTCTTGGTTAGTTTTAGTGCCAAAGAAAGCTCTGAAAAGGTGAAAGCTTCAGAAGTACTATCAAAAGTAGACCGAAAATGAAAATTATTTAGATCTTCCATATTATATTTTTATTATGTTTCGTATCGGCAAAGGTCTCTTATTTTAGACATATGAGGCGTTGAAAGGCAAAGTGGTGTAAGTCACATGAGCATGATTTTGAGATATAAAAGGTTTTACTAGAAACATTGTAATTAAATCTACATAACATTTATAAACATGCTTGTGATATTTTTTTATTTATTAAGAACATCTGTAACTCTACTATAGTATTTTTACTACAAAAGCGATATTACGTAGGTCAAAATTTTTGACGTAAGAGAACTGTCAAAACATTAGAATGTGACTTTTCATTATTGCCATGTTTATAATAAACGTATCTTTTTGTGGTACATGAAAATGAAGGTTGTACTCATTATTGAGTGTACAGCAATAAATATCACTGGAAACGGGGACAGTACCTTGTTCTCGACAGTACTTACTGTACAAGCGATACAGCAGGGTAACATTAAGGTCAAGGTCAGAAGATAGATACCTACGATTGGGATTCTTATTCCTTGTGCAGTGCGATTGATAAGATGGAAAATTTTCAATATGCTTCCGGACACAGTTCATACGTTCTTCAGACATTTTATTAGTTGATATACCATGGCCTCGATTATCTGAACCAGGTGGTTCCCCTTGTTTTATCTTATTAAATGGCCCGTGACATTCGGCTATCAGATATCTGAAGATTACTTTCTTGTTGAGAATCAGAAGGCACCCACTCATCTCCTGAGTAAGCGAAAATACTAGGCTTATCATTCACATCACTTAAACTGTCGTCATCCATTGTATCGAAAAATCGCAACTGCAAAATACTAAACAACGTAGGAATGAGGGAATAGTGGTGTAAGTCTGACTTGCACCACTTTTTCGTCTACTACAACAGAGATTTTGTTTGACTGTCAAGTTTGTGCTGCTATCTATGAGCAAATGAAAGAGTTATGACTTACATCACTGTTGCGTCTTATAGATTTAAATATGGAGATTTTGAATATGCACTTACCTCTATTCTATAAAAAAGTGACTTACACCACTTTTCCTTTCACCGCCTCATATTATTACAGAGCTTTAAGAACTTTGTGTTCGCCGACACCGACCCTAAATATTATTCAGGATATTTTAATCTCATTTTAGATAAATACGATAAGTAATAAAATAGTATTGGGTATTGAGCAATATTGGGTATAATCAACAAGTACCTATACAAAAAAATTTGGGCCGATATTAACTGGTAAATTTCTTTGAAATGGGTTTTAAAAATAATGAGATTGTTTGGCCGCGTCCGTATTATATAAATGGCCGTTAGGACAGGTTCCCGATTTTGACAGGTGGCCGTTAACACAGGTTTTACTGTGATAATATTTAATTAAAATAAAAAATTGTTTTATGAGAAGTACCTAATTAATTTTTTTGGGCTTAAATATATTTAAATTCATTAAATATTTTATAAGTATAGATCAAACCTATCAGAGGTAAACTGCACTATGTCACTGTAAATTATCATTAATTACAGTAATTAGGGCAAATTTTAACGTTTTATTAGTTGAATTGTACAAACTAGTTATATGTTATGATTAAAAGACGATCACATTGCCTTTCAGACCGAAAGATACCTAATTATGGGATATATAAGATTTTTAAAATATTCAAACTGCTCTACTGAAAAGTTGCTTAAAATGACATAGTGTAGTTTACCTCCGAGGTCCAGATATTTACGCCCGTAATTTTCTGTAGTTGCGAATATCCGCATAAACTTGCTGAATCATCTCTTACACCTTGCGGAAATTAACATCTATAAAATAGTACATATGTTTAAAAATAATTTTATATAAATTTTATATAGAAATAAACGAATGATGTAAGTAACACATTCACAAAAAATAGCAAGTCATATTTTGCACCGGCACCGTGCATAAATATTTGCCCATCTAAAAGGAGATGTATGTATAAACATGGGAAGTTTTGTATAAAAATAGATTAACTATCATACGTAGATACCGGTGATATCATAAGTAGATACCGTTTACTAAAGAAATTTTGTATTATGTCTTTTGATCGCATACTATCTTACCAGGACTCCATCTACCCTTGACTAGTTAAGGATTGATGGTAGTATATATATCAAATTATATACCAAGCACTTTTCATCAGATTGGTCGCTCCCAATGATATAATGTCTCATTTTACATGATATGGACTGCTGAGTTCAATACTAAACAGTTGCTTGGCTTTATTGTATGTGATTGAAACCAAGACAAAGTTGTTTTTCATGTTTTATATATATGTGTACATGTCTCTCGTTTTGTGTTTTTTAGCTTGTAGTTTGTATAGAGAAGACTTTTTGTACTGGGCCTGATGATGAGTCATATATTGTAAGACTCGAAACCGGTTGCCCCATGATTACATAACAACTAATAAAAAATACAAACTAAAGATTGCGAGTATTGACTCAATTACCATATCCAATTGTATAATGGACTCGCATTGGCAACCCTTTTATCATTTAATTAACAACCATGTTTTACATCTCACTGTATGGTGTACGGTGTACTACTTATGTGTACGGTGACTCTTATTATAATTTGCGTATAATTGTGTATTTCTATAAATTGTGTTTTTTTTATAGGAGTTTAATTATTACATAAAGGTGAAATCGTTTTGTAATGTAACTACATAAAGATATAAAACCTTGAGATACGTTGAATATAATGATTTTTTAAATACAGTGTTTATATGCACTTATCTGTACTTTGTTCCATTAAACAAGTTAGATAAGTCTGATTTCCAAATGGGTGCCTCGTTTTTTCACATCAGAGCAAAAAATAAAACAACAAATTGATGAGTTTCGGTGCCGATTGGACATGTTTAATTTGTGAAAACAATGAAATTGATTAGATGTCAACATAACGCGTAGCTGTCATACTTCCTCGAATAAACATAAGTGGTGATAGGCTACCATCTACCATAGGCAATAGCCTACCAAACCACTACTCCAACTGTCTTATGTACACACATGCCTCTCAACAGCAAATCCGATATCTCATCTCTCTCCACGGCGGCTTCTTACCATCCTACGACCATCATGCATTCCTAAATAAAATCGCGATTCATCGAGAATGCTACATTATGCCATTCTGCCACCCAATGCTGCCGTTCTCTGCACCAATTCAAACGTGGATGACAGTGATCCCCAGCCAAAGAAAGCACTAGTCGTGGGCGGAATGACACCAGTCCAAAGGCTATAATCCGACGGTATAGTATATGCATAGTAACAGGTCTACCTTATTCTCCAAACCATTTGTCATCGATTTGACGCGTAGCAGCAAAACGGTCTCATAGAACCAGCAGTCTAAAGTTAAAGCGCCTATCTTGACGCTCTGACTCTGTAGTACGCCTCGATTGACCAGTTGGTCTTTTCCGTGTTCTCCTACCTTCGTTTGTCCACACACCACATAACAGTCATTGCCGTACAATTAACACGATGGTTATTTTCGCGATACGACAAATCCATATCTCTAGAGGCAACAATTCTACTCCTGTCAAAATCGCTAACATGGTGGTAATTTTGGTGTATTCGCACTCGAGGCATTTTCTTACACTAAATAGAACTATCAGACTGAGTAATAATAGATAAAAATTTCTGTACCAGTAGGTCTTCATAAATCGGTCTCTTCACAAAAAAATTTAAAGGTAAAACTTTATTTTTACAAAAGGTATAAAAGATAAAACATTGATATAGTAACTATATTAACTGTTAACATATAATGCTTTAAATATAGTCATTGTGTTGCCAAAAATTAGGCTCAAGAACTTTTTCCTTCTGTATGTAACACTTCTGATGTCACTGATACTATACAAAACCAAGTTTTGATTTATTTGTAGACAATAAAACACTTTAATAATTTGCTTTTGTTTTAGAATTTAATCAAAAATGCCAAGTTACAAACTTACTTACTTTAACTTCACCGGAAGAGCAGAACCAGTCAGAGTACTCTTACGTTATGGTGGAATTCCTTTTGAAGATGTTCGCGTTGAGCATGCTGATTGGCCAAGCGTAAAACCAAGTAAGTGTGTGTGTCTTTACTGCCGTTGTGACTCTTTTCCATTTCTTCCTGTCCTTTCACGGAACTTTCCAGTTACACATTAATTGCTCTTATATCTTCTTTTACATCATCCAGCCGTCTTCCTCTAGGGGTCCAATTAGTTATCCTTCTCAACATATTTGACTGTGGGCGTCTCTGTATATGCCCTATCCATTATAAGCGAAGAGGTTTTATGCATCTGACTATATTTTCTCCCTTGAATCCTTCTTCAATTTCGGCATTTGTTTTCATTCTTATTTCTCCCTCTCTTGTTACATTGTGGCCCAATTAATGTTGGAAAATTCTCGAGAATGAAAAATCCGAGAATATTCTCAAGAATATTCTCGATATGGATAATTTTCTGGGAATGAGCCCTATGATGCGCTTAGGGATGTTGTTAAATATGTAATAGGGTACATATTAAAAATCACGAAATTATACACAAAATTATGAGATGAAACAACAGTATTCTTTATATATAAAAAAATACAAAAACAACAGAAAACACAAAATTTATTTGATAAAAAAATGAAATTTTCTTCTTAACAGCATAAAACATGAGGCCTTAGATTCAGAATCTATTTCCATCATTAGCTCATCCTGGTCATTTACATTCTGCACTTCAATGTACTGATGAGAAGTTGTGGTATTTTGTTTTTCACGAGTCGCCAACTCACTCATACAGAATTCAGCAGTAAGCCGGTTTCTCTTAGAGGACTGGATAAAAAAAACCATAACTGAAATTTCTTTCAGTCGCTGCACTAGATGAAAGCATGCTTAATATATCAACTGCTAGTTTAGTTCATTTTGTTTCGAAACATGTACCTTTCCACCATACATACGGTTGGATCTATTTTTTCAATTGATTTTACAACGTATGGTTTTCCAAAAATCCCTCCTTAGACTGATAACGTGCCAAATCTGCCATTATTTCTAAATTATGTATAAACTCAGTTCCCTCAACTTGTTCTTCTTTGCTTAAATGAACACCATTTTAAATATTTGCACGTTAATATGGCACCAAAACAATAAATACTGACACTGTAAACACCATAGCTAGGGGTGATGGGCTTCCCCAGCCCCGACTACTTCGAGTTTTGGGGATTTATCAAATCGCGTGATTCCCCGGCCGGCCAACAAGCATTTCATGAGCGAAGCGGAAATTAGGTATTTGGGCTTCAAGAATAATAATTTTTAAGATGCAAAAAATATATAAGGTGAATTAGCAAAAACAATATACATATTTTTTAAATAATAATAATTTGACCCATATCTAGTTTTTGTAAATATAGAAAATTCTCGCAGAGAATTTTCTGGCCGAGAATATTCTCTTGAGAATATTCTCTTTTTACATCACTAGGCCCAGTATCGTTCTCATTATTTTTTTTTTCAAATTTAAGAAGGGTATTTTCCACTTTGTTGTTAATCGCCATTGTTTCCATTCCATATGTAACAACAGGTCTTATTAAGATCTTATATAGGTTCATCTTTATTCTCTTACTTAGAGTCTTGGTTCTTACCAAATTTTTATTCATTCCATACGTTTTTTTGCCTTTCAGAATTAATCTTTCCTCTGTTCTCTCTTTTCCGTATTTCATTATTGTATCTCCTATGGAGCTAAAGTTTAAAATTTATGGTTCTGTGTTATAAGATATTTCTGAGTTATGTCCGATAGAATTTGACTTAAACTTTCAAATGCGTTAAGCACAATTTTTATTTTATTTTTAATCAAAAGTTATTCGGATTCAAAAATTGCAATTTTTCGATTTTTTTTAAGTTCAACCGCGTTTATCTCGAAAACTATGCATCCTACGAAAAAAACTTGTAAAATCATTTTTTGCTTAGAATGACCCAAAAAATACAAAAAAAAAGTTTTGTTTTGCTAAAAATCGCTGTTGTGTAATTCCTCAAGTTCTTTGTTTATAACAACCTTATTGACATCCTGATCAACTGTTACCCAAAAACTTCGTGTTCTACGGGTCAAAATACATAAAAAAAACTTGGGTAAGTCCATCTGAATAAAGGAGGCCGTTGTACCCCCCCCCTGGCAACACTGGTGACAGGACTAGTGGCGTTAGAAAGTATATCTTCTCTTCAAACGCAAATAAACACGCAAACGAAAAAGAATTACGATATATTAAATTCCTCGTATTAAAAACTAGAGGAGACTGATTATCTATTATCTATTTCGTTCTTTTTCTAGTAGTCAATACAACAGCTGATAATATATACAGTAAATTTAAAATTTCCATTTTTTTAGCCACACCATATGGACAAGTACCAGTTTTGGAAGTCGATGGAAAGAAATTCACACAAGGAATACCCTTGGCAAGATACGTAGCCAATATTGTTGGCTTAGTAGGAAAATCCAACGAAGAAAATTTGGAAATAGAAATTGCAGTTAATATTTTATCAGAGATTCTAAAAAGTAAGTATGTGATTTATTAATTTTGTAATACTATAACAACATAACAGAACAGACAGTTGTAAGAGACACTACCTTAAAGCGCTGGTTTCCTCGAAAGTGGTGCCGACAACCTCCGATCGTAACACTGCGATGAATGACATCATAAAAAACTGTACCATGCAAAATAATAGCGTTGGTTTCCAAGGATGCGTTGGAATCCACCGCTTGCTGAGCTTGCACATTCCATTGCCCCAGTGAAGAACCTTGAATTTTTCACCGTAATCTGACGTAATTCATTGCAGTGCTACGGTCGCTGTTTGTCGGTGCCGCTTTCGAGGAAACCCACACCCAGGCTTTAGATACAAGGAGTTGTGAGTTCGAATCCCTGCTGATTAGGAAAATTTCCTTTATTACAAACTAATAAACACAAAATAATATATATCCATGTGGGGTTCGTTCTCACTATACATAGTGTCCAGAAACTCTACCGAAAAACGAAAACAGGAGTTTCCTCAGATAATTTTAAGATATTTTAACCCAATTCACCTAGTCCGAAAATGCTTAGGGAGCTAGAGCTCTTTGAAGATGGCGTCTTGTAATTAGTTTTTCTTAAATCAATCCAGAACGCTTCTATTGAGAAAAACGAAAATTGGTACACGTACTTATCTTCCAGAGGTAAATCGACTCCATGCATTGCGAATTTCTAGTACCGGTCATAGGCGTCCGTTTTGGGTAGGGCAACAGTTATTTTATCGCGTAACTTTTGTATCTTTAATTTTTAAGCATTTTTTACTCTGGATTATTAAATTGTGAGGTATTCTACAACTAAAAGGTAGTCTTGTTTTAGGTCGATAAGATATACCGTTTTCTAGGAAAATCGATTTAAAAATTTTTCTTTTTTGAATTTCCAAAAAAAATTTTAAAAAGAAACTATTTAAAAGTCCGAAAACTGGTACGTTTATTTATATTTCAGAGATGAATCGATTTCATTAATTGCGAATTTCTAGTACGGGTCATATGCGTCCGTTTTGGGTAGGTTAACGGTTATTTTATCGCATAACATTTTTCCTTTAATTTTTAAGCAGTTTTTACTCTATATTATTAAGTTACGAGGTATTCTAGTTCCTATATTATTAAGTTACGAGGTATTCTAGTTCTTAAAGTTACTCTTACTTTAAGTTGGTAAAATACACCGTTTTTTTTGAATTTTTTTTTCAATTTTTATTCAAATTCAAAAAACGAAAAATTTTCAATTCGGTTTTTCTAGAAAACCGTTTGTTCTACAGACTTAAACTAAGAGTACCTTTTAGTACTAAAATACCTCACAATTTATTAATCCAGTATCAAAAATGCTTAAAAATTAAAGACAAAAAAGTTATGTGATAAAATAACCGTTGCCCTACCCAAAACGGACGCCTATGATCGGTACTAGAAATTAACAATGGATGGAATCGATTTATCTCTGGAAGATAAATGTACGTACCGATTTTCGTTTTTCTAAATTGAAGCGTTCTGGAGATATTTAAGAAAAACTAATTACAAGACGCCATCTTCAAAGAGCTCTAGCTCCCTTACATTTTCGGACTAGGCGAATTGAGCTAAATTGACTTAAAATTATCTGAAGAATCTCCTTGTCTTCGTTTGTCGATAGAGTTTCTGGACACCCTGTATAATACAATACAACAATTATTATTATTTATTTTAATGGCAATAAATTTTTGTTAGCCTATACGAAAATATCTGAAAAGTTTTCAAAGTAGGTGATGTTTAATTAATGATAACTAGGTAGGAGGTAGGTACAACATTCTTACCAGATTACAAGTATCAAATGTAAAGGGCATTGTAAACAACAATAATTTAACGTTACTATCATGGCTACTTGAGTTGCAAACAATAGATACCTAATTTGACATTTACCGATTTTAAGAACCGTTTTTTGTTGTTTTGTATGGTTGATTGTAATGTGTTTGTCAGGAGACCTGTAGACAGTCTGGCGGTTCGATATTGTTCCTCATTTTGTAGTTTAAAAAAAAACTTTTTTATGGGAAATATTGTTCTGTGGAAATAGAATTTTCATTTTTACAATAATTGAAACTTTAATTCTTTTCCGCCCATGTTAACAAAATTTTACTTTCACATTGTATTAAACTTAAAATGGAAGACGATACCTTTAAACAGTTAAACCCAAATCTCTTGACGTACAATCTCCCTATATTGTATGATAGTATCATAACTAATTTTAAATTTCTTTTTAGCTGCCTATGAATCCCATTTCGACCCTGATGAAGAACAAAAGAAAAAACACTTGAAAACCTTGCATGAGTTGCTTGCTAAATATTTACCAGTTCTTGATGAAGCTGCTAAAAAGAATGGAGGCCACATTGGCGCTAACAAGGTAAAATTTAAGTAAAAAATATAAATATACCTTTATAAAAGATATATTTATATTAAAAAGACCGTTTCGGGATGCATCACATTCAGAGAACCATGCTTGAGCCACCAACATATTATATGGGCGAAAACCCTTTAAACGTTATAGTTCTACAATGGAACTAAGAGAGTCATTAACATTTAGCTCAGCGAGCGGGGTACTATTATTGGAAAGGTGTACAGTTCACCAAAGATAGCTGAAAGTGTGAAAACGCGTGACGATCATGATGCGCATTCGTCAAACGACGGACCTCGCACTCGCACTGACGGTCCAGACCGTTTGTATGTGCGTTATCACTTCATTGTTTAAATGGGATTCATTTTGTTCGAATCCTGAGATAAAACTAATAAGTATTTTTGAAAAGTTTAAACGCAGTATGAAAGATTACGTTTTTCTGAAAACTTTTATAACATTTATTTTAATAAGTTACAGGGGTGAAAAACTAAGAGAAAATTTAACGTGATTTTTAATTTCAAATATTTCATTCAAAAGAAATCTTTTGTTTATTCTAAGGGACTTTCGGCCCTCGGTAATAAAGTGATCTTTCATTCTGCGTTTAAATTTTTCAAAAATACTTATTAGTTTTCTCAGGATTCAAATGCAAAATTTTGCATTTTGCTCCTTTACCCTTAAATAAACAAAGGATCATTACATAAAACAAGTAGATCCCTTGTTGATAGAATTTCCTACCTCGAAGAATAGCACCCCGATAAGCTGAATATTCTCTTAGACATATTGTCAGAGTATATAAGCTTGTTGCAAGGAAAAAGACCTGTTGGAAAACCAAAAAAGAGATGGGAAGTAGATGGGGCCGTGCCTATCTCGGCCCAAGAAACAGGCAGGTCTTTTAAAAATGTCCCAAGACGGCGCAAAGATTAAAACTGCCCGTTATAAAATATACCAGCTCGGCTCATGGGATATTAACTTCTACTAAACACAGAAGAAAAATTTAAACAAGATTACCTTACAATCGGCAATCTATTTTTATTTTAAAATGGATAAAAAGCTGAAACTTTACCATAATACATAGATGCTAAATTAGGTATATTTTTTTTTCTTTTATGGCCTTTGGGAACTGCGCCCATTTAACCAGCAACACTTCTTGAAATCGACGCCTCACCATACACCTAAGTATAATTTCAAGATAAAAACGTAATTGCTTTTGACTACATGAGCAGTGGCGTAGCAGATACCCAAACATTCAATATGTCTCAAACATCTAACCAAGCTTTATCCTATGTATCAGTAGCGAAATCGATTCCACGGCCAACATTTCCAACCAAGAGAAACTGTTTCTTAAATTCGCAAAGAACCCACAATTTTTGTACATAATTAAAGGAATGGGTATTGAGGGTAAGATGGTTTTCTATGTTAATAAGAAATTTTCCCTAATCGATAATTCCAAGATAAAATTATTATTATACATACTAATGGGGTACTAATACCTACCTGTTACTCTTCGAGCCGACCTGGGGGGTTTTTAAAATGTACCTGGGGTATAATAAAGGACTTGAGGATTATAGTGAGCCGAGATGGGAATACTCCAGTAGATGAGGATGTCAAGAACAGCAGTAAATCGAAATGGTTGGAGAAGCTTGCTGAAGGAGGTTAAGGCCCGGTTTGGGATGTAGTTTACACCATTAAGCTTCTTTTTTTGCACTTTGTTATTTTTTTAATAATAGTTTTAAAAATTTTGAAGTTACTTTTTTTATTTAAGTAAAAAATCTCACCATTTTTTGCTTTTAGCTTAATTGGGGAGATGTCTACTTTGTAACGGCTTATGAAGATATAAGAAACATCCTGGGAAATAAAGACATCGTGGAAAACTACTCCGGGTTACAGAACGTGAAGAAGAACGTACTCTCAGACAAAAATATTAAAGAATATATCCAGAGTCGACCAAAAATACCAATCTTTGTATACGATCTGAGAAGCGAAGCGTAATTTTTTTAAGGAAATGCAGAATGAAATATATATTTTTGTCACACACATAAAACATATACGTATTCTCTTAAGTGTATTGCTTTCACTAAACTATATGTAAAAGTACCAGATTTGTATTACTATTTTATTTTTTACTTGAAATAAAAAAACTTCTTTTCCATGTTTCACAATTTTTTATCATTTTTATTCGGACCTTCCGAACACTTCCGTGGAATTAGCATTAGCAGCAAAATACATGCGCTGAGCTGACCACCAACCGTCTTATACCATCGGCCAAGAAACGCAGATGCGCCCAATACTCCACTACTCCAAGAGTGATGGTCCAAGAGAGAGAGAGAGAGAGCAGCAAAATACAGTGCTAAAAGCAATAAACCATAAGTAGAACTTGAAAAGCTGTAAGTATATCCGAACATATAGGAATAGAACGTGAAATTATTTAGTTATCTCAGGGTCCTAAACAAAATTAGATTTCGATTGGTGACAGTATCTATCAGCAAAGAACTACAGGCTTAAAAAGTACTTTCAACATCAACAAAACCAAAAAAATGTGATTTGGCACCCGACACAACCAGCGTATTGTGATCATCAATCGTGAAAATGAGTGAGTGGTGAAATTTCTTTATCCTGGGTAGCACACTTATGTCATCATCATCAGTGGCGTTACAGCTCTTTATGAGCCAAAGCCTTCTTCAGAACAATCCTCTTTCGTCCTTGTCCCTGGCAACTCTTCTCCATGATTTGCAATATATTTTAAATCATTCTCCAAGTTGTCTTGGTACCTAAGTCTCGGTCTTCCTCTTGCTTGTTGTCCTATCGGTCTTCAGTCGAAAACTTTTCTGACTATGGCATCTTCCTCTCGTCTGATTACATGACCTGTCCATCTAAGGCGTGCTACCTTAATGAATTTTACAACGTCAGGTTCTCCAAATTCTATACAACTCTAACCATATATTCGTCTGAGGATTTTCCGCTCAAAACGTTTGAGTAGTTCTTGGTCATTCTGTGTAAGTGACGCAAGTTTCTGAACCATATGTTAGCACTGGTTTTATAGACAGTCAATTTAATCTTTCTAGGTTTTTGAAGTTATACTTCTTTACCGGCGATAGAGGGTGAATTTTTATATGGTAAAACCTAGCGACCGGGCGCATGCGCATTATAACTTTGTTCTGATTGGATGTTCAAATGACATGTCAAAAATTATTCAATATGGCGGCTGTGGCACAGCTGTAGTTAGATTATTTATGGTTGTTGCGTTTTAAAATTTGTGTGAAAAGAAACAACAAACAAAAGTTAGTTAATAGTTATACTGCCTTTTTAAATAGTTTTCATATACCTATATTTTTGGACTTTTGGACTATTTTGGACAAGGAAAACTCATTCTAATTTGGTAAGTAGTTTTTATTATAATCATATTGTAATTATACATTTGGATTAGGTTGAAATACATACATTTATTTTCTCAAGAATGCGGATTTTAGAGAGAAATCCCAAATTAGGTTCGATTTTTATTTTTAAATTATGATTTTTTGGCGTAGATTTATTTATCTAGTACAGCGATACTCAACCTTTTTCTTTCCTGGGCCACATAGTAGCTATTGCCACAGCTTGCGGGCCGCAATCAAGATGAAGTAGTATATATGGGGTGTTTCATTGGGAAACGGAAATACTTGAATGGTGAATAGAGGTAAATGAGGCGGTTCTAGACATACTAAATTTATTGCTCCACCGACTTTATAGGTAACCGAGTTACAGACAGGGTGTTTTATCGATTTTGCCCATTTCTTTCTGGACCCATAACTTTAGAACCACCTTGTCTATTTTTTTTGATATTTGGTACACATATGTCATATTTAGAACCCAAACCACCCAACTACGAATCGCAAGAAAAATCCAGGTCCGGATTAAACAACATTATAAATCCATTGTGACTTTGAAACAACATCCTGTATATTGAAATTTTCAAAACCCGTTTGCACATTTGAAAAGAGTTTTAGTGGAGCTTCCATTTTTTGCGCAGACAATTCAATGACTTTAATTTTGAAATTGTCGAAATTTTTAAGAACTCGAACTTTCAAAACAAATTAAACTTAGTTTTTGTACTCTTTTCAAATGTGCAGACGAATTTTGAAAATTTTAATATACTGGGTGTTGTTTCAAGGTCACAATTATTAAAAATATTTTTTGTTAATCAGGACCTGAACTTGTCTTGTGATTACTAAATGGGTCGTTGCAATGTAGTAAATAAGTATTGATTATTTTTAAAATGAGTATTTGTTCATTAACTTTAATAATTTATTATTAAAGGTTAATAATACCTTGCGTTTTATTCAAAGTTCTTAAAAAGTTCAATATAATTTAAAATTAAAGTCATTAAATTGTCTGCTTTACGCCCAAACTAGTGATGCAGTTGTTGACAAAAACACCGGTTTTCGGTTATACCGTTTTTTTTACCTACAGTTTAACCTGGCGGTTATAACCGGACAAAAAAACCGGTTATTCCAAAAACCAGTGTTAGGTTTTTATAGTCATAGCCAATACCAAATAAGTTACATTTACATTGCGCTTTAGTTTGCCATACTACATTCGAATCGATATCAGTCCATGTCAGTATATAAATCAGTCATCAGTGTTATAAAATCGGTTTCAGTCAGCTTAAAGTTTCTCACTTATGCACGGGGGCGAAAAATTTTCCCACTTTTTCTCTAAATTCAGTATTTTTCCCACCTATCCGGTTTTTTACCGGTTATTACTTTAAAAAGAAAAAACCGGTTATAACCGGGACAAAGAAACAACCAGAAAAACCGATTATTGCAAAGAAAAAACCGGTTTTAGGTTATAACCGGTAGGTTTTTCCCATCCCTAGCCCAAACACGCCTAAACACATCGGTATACTATTAAATAATTTGAAAAACACGTGAAATTTGACAAATAATTTGATCACAGGGCCCTTTAGTTAGCCTTCGGACCGCATAAAAAACGCTAGAGGGCCGCATGCGGGCCGCAGGTTGAGTATCACTGATCTAGTAGGTATGTAATGCTTTGATTTACATACTTAATTTGATTACCAACAAAAGTTCTACCAATCTTCATCTAATATATTGTTTTCTTACTGTTTTGTTATATTTTTATATTTTCTTCCACAAAATTTAAACTACATAATTTAATTTTCAAAACAACTGTCAAACAGTAAAACGTTCAGTTACCGTATTTTTCCACATGATAAATAATGTGGGATTGGACGAGTGAGTCTACGCTTCGATTACGAATCAAAGCGTCACGAAATTCACGGGTTCAATTCCCGACGCAAGTTTTATTTTTTTATTTTTTTATGCATGTTATGATTGTAAGTATATTTGTTATATAATTTTTTTTTCAGAAAATGCGTATTTAAAATTTTTGCCAACAATTATTATCGTTCAGAAATCATTTTTTCTTTGTGGCATTTTTCAATGTGTTTGTGTGCGTTTTATTCTTTTATTTTTTTAAATTTTTGGTATTGTCTTAAAAATCAGATAATATGTAGTAGAAGTATAACTTCTTACGTGCGTACAAAGTACACACATTCTTGTTTTTAGACCATCTGTCTTCTTAAGCCATAGTAACACTTTTTGGCGAGCACTATTCTTCTTTTAATTTCTTCACTAACATTGTTATCTTTAGTTAGCAGCGAGCCTAAATATATGAAGGTGTCGACACCTTCCAGTTCTAGGTCGTCAATTATTATTCTAGTTGTCGGGTTGCTTGACCTAGTGCAACACATATATTTGGTCTTTTGAACATTTATATTTAGTCCCATTCTCTGTGCACATGCTCTTAACGACCGAAATGCTTCGGTCAGAGATTCTGTGGACGTGGACCTACCTATGATATCTATGTCATCTGCGTATCCGACAATTTGTACTGATTTGTTAAAGATAGTACCATTCGTATTAATCTTTGACTCTCGAATGATTTTTTCTGCCAGGTTAAATAAGAGACACGATAGTCCATCACCTTGTCTTAGTCCATTTTTGCAATGGAAAGGTCTTTAAAAATCGTTTTGGATTTTTACCATACTCTCTGCTCCTGTGAGTGTAAGTTCAGTTAATTGGACAAGGTGAAGCGGTATTTGAAACTCTACCATAGCAAGTAGAAGTTTACTTCTATTAACTGAGTCGTATGCGGCTTTGAAGTCCACGAATATGTGGTGGGTGTCGATGCCGAATTCTAGGGATTTCTCAAGGATCTGCCTCACTGTAAATATCTGGTCCGTTGTTGATTTATTAGGACGGAAACCGCACTGATATTCTCCCACTATTTGTTCGGCTTAGGGGAGAAGTCTTTTGTACAATACGTTGGACAACACACGTATGTACCAACGTAATATTTTAGAAAACTCGGATGATGAAAGAAGTTCGAATAACATGGTTATGTAAGAAATAGATAAAGATCGATGAGAGACTGATGAGGAGGAGGAAGTTGTACCTGGAAAGAAAAGCAAAAATAATCCCTACCCCTTTTGACAGGGTGGGAAAATGAAGTAGTAGTAAAATTAGATGAAAACATTTCAGAAGGTATAGAAAGGAACACAAGTCGCTTTATGCTACAGGTGTTACATTTCCCGATATATCCATCCAAAAATGTCACAGTCCACAGTTTTCCAGGAGGAAATAACCGCAATCCATCACTGCGTCGAAGAAATAGAAAGAAGGAAAAGAACGTACCGTCCAATTGCCATTTTCATAGACACTCAGGCAGTGCTTAAGGCACTCAATGCTATGCAGGTCAATTCTAAGCTAGTATGGCATTGTTTTGGTGACCTAAATATACTAGGAGACCGTAGCAAGGTTACAGGAGCCTTGGTACCGGCGCACGAGGATCATAAGAACAATGAAAAAGCAGATGTATTGTATTACACCGTTCTTAGGCGTCAACGCCCTTCGGTAGGGATCTATAGAAAAAGCAGATAATATTGCCAAATTAGGCTCATCATTGCCATCATTCGTTGGACCGAAAACCTGCGGCGTTGCAAAGGCAGTGACAGGAACAGCTACAAGGAAATTGACAGTTCATTCACAAATCTCCAGAATAATAAAGGAATTCACCAGTACAAAGAGAGACGAAACAGTTCATGACCGAATATTCGCTAAAATTTACGGCAGACCTACTAAGCAAAGGTAGGAAAACAGTCAGAGCTATAGTAGGTCTGCTAACAGAGCGCTGTAAGCTGAATAGGTAGTTGAATAATGATCTATTCAGATTCTGTCACCAAGATGAAGAAACAGCAGTGCACATCTATGTCAGGCTGACAGTCTGATAAATGTGCCGTTCTTTGCATTAGGCTAAGAAAAACAACGGACAAATAACTATCTGGAAAGCTTCAGTCTGTAAGCTATTAGACTTTTTGAAAGGGGTCACATTAGAAAATGTCTTCTTCTTCTCTTCTTATACTTGTTGTAGATCTGTCGCTCTGTTAATTCCGATGTTGAAGTATTTCTTGAGTGGTAGACTGTCAGCTATCTCTCCATTTTTTGATGGTCTCCCCGGTGGACGCTTGCTTGCTGGTTTTCCTTCTGGAGCAATTCTTGGTAGTATGTGCTCCTCCATTCTTTTTACATGACTGAACCATTTTCTTTGTCTTTGCCTGCCCCATCTGACTACATCTTGCACGCCACATTATTCCCTGATGATGTTGTTTCGTATTCTATCTCTTCTTGTCTCCCCTGCTATTGCTCTTAGTGTCTTCATTTGGGCTGTTCGTAGCATGCTTTTGGTTTTATTGGTGTCTTCTCTTGATTCAATGCCATAAGTCATAACAGGTCTGATGCAAGTTTTATAAATTTTAACTTTGCTGTCCATTCTCATATATGGGTTATTCCAGACCACATCTCTCAAACATCCGGACAAGACAGCGGCCTTGTTAATTTGTTCTCTTAGGTCTCTAGCTGGGTCATGATAACTTGATAACTCTACACCTAGATATTTGAACTGGTTTAGCTGTTCTATTGGTTTTCCCTCTACCAGTAGCTTGCATCTAATTGGGTCTTTCGCAATGGTAATGCATTTTGTTTTCTGCGTGGATATGTTCATGTCGAGTCGTCGACATGCTTGATAGAATCGATAAAGTTGTCTTTGTAGGTCATCCTCGTCCTCTGCAATCAAGGCTGCATCATTCGCATAGCACACTATTCTGATTCTACTGTGGCCGAGTTTGTATCCTAGTTGTAGCGATTCCATATCTTCTATTATTATTTCATTCATTAGCATATTGAATAGAAATTAACTGAAGCTGTCTCCCTGCCTGATTCCTCCTGGTGTTGGTATGTTGGCCGTAGTGGTGTCGTTTGTTTTAATTTTTGTCGTGTTGTTATTGTTCATTTGTTTTATGACTTCAACAATGTTTGCCGGTATCCTTTTTTTACTTAATTTTCTTTATTATATCGCTAAGTCTGACTCTGTCAAATGCTTTCGTTAGGTCTACGAAGCAAATATATGCAGGTTTGTTATATTCTTACGACTTCTCTTTCACTTGTTTCATGACAAATATTGCGTCCGTCGTCGACCTGTCTTTCCTGAATCCTTACTGCTCTTCTCTGTTCTTAATCTGTGATTCCAATTTATCCTTGAATATGCCTGTGAATAACTTCATTGTCGTATTTAAGAGAGTTATTCCTCTGTAGTTGTCCAGGCATTATCTTTGTCCTTTCTTATTAGAAAATGTACTCTAGATAAAATTTGAGTATCTATCTAGTTTGTTTGCAATACCCACAACAGACAGCAACAATAAATAAAATTGCAATGCCAGAATATTTGCCAATTTTCTTTAACGCATATGCACGAGAAAGAATAATTACTGCTATATCCCAAACTTTTTTTTCTTGCATTACCAATCAAATCAATAATTTCTTATCCTCACACAATTCATGGTAGTACCCTCGTACATGAATCTTCTAATTCTAATCCATTGGTGGGTACTACCCAAATTCTCGAAAGCGGCCTTCAACAAAACCACAATACATTAATTATGTGTATAACTGGTTCCCTCTATAATATGTTTTTAAGTAGTTTGTTGCCTCGCGCATTTCGTTGTTACAACTTGAAGACCTGAAGATAGGTATCTAATTTTCCCAATACTTCTACCAGGTATGTAACTTTTATTAGATTTCTACTTAAGCTTTTATTAACAGTGCACACTTATAAATATAACGTTTTTTCAAAAGAAAAACTTAAAACTCGGGTGATTAACTGCGAATATTCGGTGTCGGAAAACACTTCGTCGACGGAAAATTAGTCGACAACATTTGGTCAACAAACAGTTGGTCGAATGCACAATTCATCGAATGTACAATTCGTCGACGAACATTTGATCGAAAGGATTTTTCGTCGACAAAGATCCAAAGGGAATAATGGCGACAAATGAAGAATTATTGATTTTTGATCTTTGATCAAATTTGACTTGTCCGAAAATGCTCCGTTTGCAAGTGCGACGACACCAAAAAGAAGAACGGTACAACATCACTAATTAAAATATCGGTATATAGCCCAGTAAGGATCGTTTTTAGGTGGGTGTGAGAGGTGGCATTCAGATTTTTGCGGATAATGTTAGGTGATACTAACTTCGTTAATAATAATTGATTTATGCTCCTTCTCAAATATGCCCGGAACATTAATAAAAAAAATAAAATATTTAAAAATTTCAAAAAATTTCGTTTTTTTTCTACTTTTTTTGCTTATAACTTTAAAACTATTCATTTTGGAACAAAGTCGTATAGGAATAAAACAAAGTTAATTAAATTTTCTATCAGATGCGATTGGTTAAAAATGTCTTAATTTATCATCCTTGCTGCAAAATAGCAATAAATATAAAATAAGGGGGCAAAACAAGCCTGTCCCTATTCAATGATTTTCCATCACTTAGGTTACACTTGGAACCTTCCTAATTCGCTTAGAAAATTTTTGTAATGTGCTAAAATCGTACACCAAATTTCATTAAAATTGACTTACTAGATTTTGAATAATAATTTTGCAATCTAAACTTTTTTAAAAAATTAAAATTTTTTAAAATTTTGCACAACAAAAACTAGAACATACAAAGATTTGTCAATTTTTTACATATAAAGGAGCACTCCACCTATCTAATGCACTTTACAGAATTGAAATCGGATTGTTTAAGCAGCCTCAGCAATGTTTTAAAGTTATAAACAATTTTTGGCTTATAAACAAATTAGCCCTGTGGCCAGGAGGGGGTGCTACGAGCGCCTTTATTTAGATGGACTTACCCAAGATTTTTATTTTTTTTTTTTGACCCGCAGAACACGATTTTTTTGGGTAACAGTTGATCCGGATGTCGATAAGATTGTTACAAACAAAGAACTTGAGGAATTACATAACATCTATTTTTCGCAAAATAAAACATTTTTTTTGTATTTCTTGGGTAATTCTAAGCAAAAAATGTTCTTATAAGTTTTTTCGTAGGATGCATAGTTTTCGAGATAAACGCAGTGGAACTTTCAAAAATTCGAAAAATTGCAATTTTTGAACGCGAATAACTTTTGATTAAAAAATAAAATAGCAATTCTGCTGACAGTATTTGAAAGTTTAAGTCAAATTATACCGGTTTTAATTATTTGCATTGCTAAAAATTAATTTTTTTGTTATTAAACAAAGGTATATCTTTTATAAGCCAAAAAATTGTTTATAAGTTTAAAACATTGCTGAGGCCCCTTAAATAATCCGATTTTAATTCTGTAAAGTGAATTAGATAGGTAGAGCACCTCTTTATATGTAAAAAATTATACAACTTCTAAATGATCTACTTTTTGTTCAGAAAGATTTTTAAAAATTTGAACTTTTTTAAAAACATTTAGATTGCAAATTTATTAGGCAAAATCTATTAGGTCTATTTTAATGAAATTTGGTACACGGTTTAAGTATGTTACAAACAATTTCCTAAGCGAATTACTAAGGTACTAAGTGCCACCAAAGTGGTTAAAAACATTGAATAATAACAGGAGTATTTTGCCCCCTTATTTTGTATTTATTGCTATATTGCAGAAAAGGTAATACGTTAAGACATTTTTGACCAGTCGTATATCATGCAAAATTCAATTATCTTTATTTTATTTTTCTACGACTTTATTCCAAAGCAAATCGTTTAAAGTTATAAGCAAAGAAAGCAGAAAAAATCGACGTTTTTCAAAATTTTTAAATATTTTAATTTTTTTATTAATGTTCCGGGCATATTTGAGAAGGAGCATAAGTCAATTATTATTACTGAAGGTGTCACCTAACTTTATCTGCAAAAATCCGAATGCCACCTTTCACATCCAAAAATAGACGTTTTTTCACAGATCCTTACTGGTCTAATATATTTGCTGTCTACTCTCCCATCGCAGCCAATGTTTTTATTAAATTTAAAAATAATTAAGATTTAGAAAAAAAATTAACAAAACCCCCAAAAAAATAAATTCAGATATGTATAATATAATATTCCAGTTAACAAAATAAAAACCAATAATCCGTAGTTTGTCACCCTTACTTTATCCTAAAGATAAATAACAGTTTGTCGACGAAAAATCCATTCGATCAAATGTTCGTCGACGAATTGTCCATTCGATGAATTGTGCATTCGACCAACTGTTTGTCGACCAAATGTTGTCGACCAATTTTCCGTCGACGAAGTGTTCTCGACCAACTTTCCTAGACCCGCGAGGATTAGAGTGGCGGATCTACGGGAAGGGAAAAAGGGGAAATTTTCCCCCCTAACAAGGTCCAAACTTAAAAAAAAGCTGACATGAAACTTAAATCACAGACAGACAAATTCAATCCAATAAACACGCTAGCTAGGAAAATTAAGGGAACTAATGCGTAAAGTTATTATTTATGTCTTTTATGTAGTTTGGGTTTATCTTTTTTGCGTCTTTTGGTTGGTGTTTCATTGGAAGTTCCCTTCCTAAGTCAAATTTCCCTCCCCAGGAAAATGTCTAGAACCACCACTGGAATATTAAAACTTTTTAAAATGTCTGTTCTTTGCTTTTCGGCATGGCATACCTAACAAAACTAAACTCTGATACAGTAACCGACTATACAACTGATTATTAAATTGTTTATTAAACAATGGAAAAACTTCGGGATTTCCCCATAGTTAAGCCTCAAATTTCGATCAGCTACATTTTTTCTTCTTCTTCGGATTTTCTGATTATGAGTTCGCCATCTTCTTCCCGGAGGATCTCAGTCCAATATTATTTTCGGCCACCTGTGCTCTGGCATTCTTTGTATATGCCCGTACCACAGTAGACCTCTGTTTTTCAACTTTTTTGTAATTGAGCATTCTACTACTTTGGCGAATTGTAGACATCTTCTCATAAAATTCGATTCAACTGTTTTTATTTTATTTCGTATTGTTCTTGTATGTCATTGGCTATACTTCGGCTCCATATAGGGTAATATTCTCTGAATGATTTTTTTTTTGTTTTCTTTGGTTGGAGTGTTGTTCTATATCACTCCATGAAGTGCTTTCGTTCCTCCATGCTATTTTCGTTTCTATATCTTTCGTAGAAGTACCATCTCGGCTTATCAATGACTCTAAATTTTTAAAATCTGTAACCTCGGATCCAGTATATAAATATTCGATCTTGCATATATTTATCTTGAGTCCCCATAGCTCATACTCTTCCATTCATTTCTCGATCATATATTCCATGTCCTCCCTGCCTTGTGCAAAAATAACTTGATAATCGGTTAAAAGTAGTGAATACAATAATTTATTCTCTTGTACTGGTATGCCTATTGTTCCATATTTTCTACGCCACATTTTCAAAGCCTATCTATGTAAATTGTATATGTTAAAAAGTATAGGTGATGGATCACATCCCTATTTGAGGCCTTTTGTTGCGATTTTTTTTGTATTTCATTGCTTAACTTTATTTGGCCTTGTGTTTTTTTATACACTATTTGTGTTATATTCACCCATTTCTCTCTAACGTGCATTCTTCGCATTACAGTGGAACCCCGATAAGTCGGCCCCCGAGAACCCGGAAGTCCGGCTAACCCGGACCAATTTTCATCAGACAAACATTTCAACAATAAAAATGTATGTAATATAATATTTGAGAGATAATGTGTATTTGTGTAATTTGAATTGTACGATAGTAAAAATGACTCATGGCACACGGCGGCAGAGCAGAGCGACGTTCATTGTCTCGGTTTATCGGAAACAACAGGCACCTGTTGTAGTATTCCTTTATTTATTTCAAACTGTCTTAGCATTGTTTAAAAAAGACTAAAAGACTATTTAAAAAATTATTTTTTAAACAATGGTCTTAGTTTTCACTGTTCCTAAATAACATAACATCTTTCCGATTTTAACTGCATTGTGTGTAATACAGTCTTGTATTGTTCGTTTCCGTTTGCTGTTTGTTTAGGTTTGTGTTAACGTGTTTTTAGTAATTCAGATTTGTAGAATACTGTGCATATATATATTTCATGTTATTTCAATTATAACGGAGTTTATCTGTAAGTATACCGTGTTTTATTAATTTTTACCATATTTTCCGGCTAACACGGATTTTCGATAACCCGGATCGGCCGCGGTCCCGATTAATCCGAGTTATCGAGGTTCCACTATACCTCCCAAAGTTGTTTCCTGAGAAGCATACACTATCGTATTTTTTCTCCAAATTGATAAAGGTCATATGTGTCCATCCAATCATACAAAATCTACAATGATCATTTTTAATCCATTACTTTTTATTTCTTTCTATAAAAGTAACTTTATCTTCCAGAATAATTTGATCAAAAATGCCAAATTATAAGCTTACCTACTTCAATGTCACCGGAAGAGCAGAACCTGCGAGAGTTATGCTTCATTATGGTGGAATTCCTTTTGAAGACGTTCGAATAGAGCATGCTGATTGGCCAAGCATAAAACCAAGTAAGATAATTTATAACAGCAATAGAGTATTTTTAAAAAATTTAAGTAAATTTATAAAAGGTACATAATTTATTAACTCTCTAAAATGTACATACTCTACATATCTACGTCACATATGCAGAACGTTTTCGATCTGATTACAGATCATCATCAGTGCTGAACAGGATGCTCACATGCTAAACCACCAAAATTGAAAATATTTGGGTAAATAATAAATTAAAAATAGTAATGTCAGTGTCAAGTAATGAAAGTGAAGGTCAAATGGTGCCCGGGACCAAATAATGTAATATTTACAATATCTATGTTACTTATAACAAGTATAGTCAATGTTTCCATGACTGTATAATTTTAAAGAGTTTAACTTTAACACCAAATATTTTCAATTTTGGTGGTTTAGAATATGAGCATCCTGTTCAGCACTGATGATGATCTGTCATCAGATCGAAAACTGGTTCTGCTTTTGTGTTAATAATGAATTTTAATAAGTTATATACCTTTTATAAGGGATTTTACTTAAATTTTTTGTGATATATGGTATACAGCCAACTATAGGAAAACCTTTTTCCTTGAGGAGAATATTTATCATTGTTGTATATTTTGTAGTCAAACCTCAAAGCTTCGGCGCTCCTAGGTTTGACTAGTCAACCCTTAGGTCTGACTTACGGTCTTAGTCAAACCCTGAAAAAAATTCTATTTTCGGCCTTTGACTAAAGAATTTTCGTCAAACCTAGGAGAGACTAATTTGATCAGGCCAACGTCGAAACTTAATTTCATGAAATCACACGGTTCTTAGACATACTACGGTTACCCAGATCGACGGTGGTGGGGAGACTTCAATTTTTGACTTTACGTCACAAGCGTAGAGAATCCCATATTTTTAAATGATTTTCGATCATTGAATGTGTGTTATTGTGTAGTATTTCTGTTATTATTAAATAATAAGACAAATAATACACATTTTATCTTATACCGGGTGGTGAATCGTAAAATGGGCCATAGGAAACTCGATGTAAAATTCTGAACTGTTGAATTCCTGCTTCCCTAATTATTTTACATCATATAAGAGAATATTTGTAGAGAATTGAAATCTGTATTAAAATCAAAAGTTAAAATTGTTCTTCGATTTAAACGTATTCCAAAATTTTGAAAAATATAATACATTTGCCACAGTAGGTATGTGTGTAAAAGTTAGGCCACTCGTTACTATTTAACTGTGTTCACACCATTGACTGAATAAAAAAATCTTTATTATTAATATTTTCTCCGCAGCTGAGGCTTATCAACTGTATTGCTTTTAATGATAAAATAAAAATATTGACAGTTCAAAAATGTAAAAATAATAACTTCATTGTGTCATTGCACTGTGTGTGGCCTAATTTTGGGCTGAAAAACGTATTTTTACGCATTTTTACTAAATTTTGGAATATGTTTAATTCGTAGAACAATTTTAACACTTGTTTTCAATACAGATTTCAATCCTCTACAAATAGTTTCTAACGTTTTTTGATATAAAATAATTAGGGAAGCAGGAATCAACAGTTTAGAATTTTACATTGAGTTTCCTATGGCCCCTTTTCCAATTCACCACCTGGTAATATCCTAGTTTACTTTATATTTTTGTATTTGTAATTTTGGTGTTGTTTCCCGGAAAAAACTTATTTTGAATTATTCATGAAAGTTGTACATCGTTTCTATTGTAGGAGTTTAAATAAGAATATATATTTATAAGGTAGGTTAAAACTTTAAAATTTCATTATGTATTAACGTAATAATATTGTTGATGATATTTTAGAATGCCAGGTACAGGCTGTAGTGTGGCCAAATTTATTAGGTACCTATTATTTAAATTATTACAATAAATTACTAGTAATTCTAATTCACATAATCCTAGCTGACCTCTAAGGATAGTATGTATTCAATAGTTAATCCAGTATTAATGGAAATTCATCGACAAATTTTCATTGTAGGATGGAGGTTGAAGTCCTAGATTTCCGTAAATATTGCATGGATAAATATCAACAGTTTTCCATAATTAGGTATTATAATCCACTAAACATCTTTATTTCTTAACTATCTTGACTATTTTCCTTACATCAAAGACATATAAATACCGATTAAGGGGAAGGAGCAAAATGCAAAATTTTGACGCAGGTCAAAATTCTCATTAGTTTTTTAAATGTATTCATTTTTTTCGAATCCTGAGAAAACTGGTAAATATTTTTGAAAAATTTAAACGCAGAATGAAAGACTACATTATTACCGAGGGCCGAAAGGAACTGACAACTTCTATAATGTTTATTTTAATAAGTTACAGGGCTGAAAATAAAAGAGAACTGTGATTTTTAATTGCAAATATTTCATTCAAAAGAAACTTTTTATTTTACTCTAAGGGACTTTTGGCCCTCGGTAATAACGTAATCTTTCATTCTGCGTTTAAATTTTTCCAAAATACTTATTAGTTTTCTCAGGATTCGAAAAAAATCATATTATGATTCAAATTACAGTACACTCGTGACGTAATCGCACCCTTAATGTTCATTGGTTAGTCGATCTGGGCAACCGTAGTAATGTCTAAGAACCGCGGGAAATCAGGGTTTGATCAGTGAAACTCGTTTGACATTTGACATAGTCTGTGATGTTACATTAGTTTCGTTCCTCATCAATAGGGCTTTTCATCGATTGTCATTTGTTTCGATCTTCTGTCATATGTTGTATAATCTGTGTATAATATTAATAAATGAGTATACGACATCTGACAGAAGCTAGAAACAAATGACTGTGAATGAAAAGCCCTATGGTCTGTGTATATGATAGACTGTTGGTATACAGTGCGTCCATAAAGTAACGCATAAATTCATTATTTCGTAAACCGACGATATTAAGGAAAAATTCCGAAACAGCTCGATTTTTATTTTTAAATTCCGATTTTTTGGCATATATATCATACTAGTGACGTCATCCATCTAGGCATGATGGCGTAATCGATAATTTTTTTAAATGAGAATAGGGGACATGTGACAGCTCATTTGAAAGGGTATTTAATTCTCTATTCACTAATATAAACATTAATATATTTATTTGTACAAGGTGTTCAAAAAAACATTTTTTTAATTAAAATAATTGAGACAAAAAGAAGAATGTATGTAATTTATTTAATTCAAAATACGTTTTAATGTTGTCAGAAAACGGGAAAAAAATGTTTATTTGACAAATAAATATTGTTTTTCGCTTAAATTCAATGTTAAACCTGCCACCCACCTGCCTCTCTACAGTTGAACATGCCGTTTAAACGAAAATCAATGTTTATTTGTCAAATAAATTTTTTCTTTCTGTTTACTGACACTAGTAAAATGCATTTTGAATTAAATAAATTACATATATTCTTCTTTTTGTCTCAGTTATTTTAATTAAAAAAAATGTTTTTTGAACACCCTGTATAAATAATTATGTTAATGTTTATATTATTGGATAGAGAATTGAATACCCCTTTAAATGAGCTATCACATGACCCCTGTTCCTATTTAAAAAAATCATAGATTACGTCATCACGCCCAGATGGATGACGTCACTAGTATGATATATATGCCAAAAAATCGTAATTTAAAAATCAAAAGCGACCTGTTTCGGGATTTTTCCTTAAGGTCGCCGGTTTACGAAATAATGAATTTATGCGTTACTTTATGGACGTGAGTCCATTTTCTACATAGGTAATAACAGAAAATAAAATACTAGCAATAATTGGTTTAATTGTTTCTTTGACAACCAGTTTCGAGATCTTCAATTTCTTCATCCTCAGCTTTTCATCAGTTCCTCGATAAGGTTACTTATCTTACCACTAAAAAAGAGATGTTACAGTTGTTTTAAATGGTAAAATAAATTTTAAAAATATATTGAAATAAATTTTTAGCAACCCCATTTGGACAATTACCAGTTTTGGAAGTTGATGGTAAGAAGTATACACAAGGAACCCCTTTGGCTAGATATGTGGCCAATATTGTTGGTTTGGCAGGAAAAACTAATGAGGAAAGCTTGGAAATCGAAATTGCAGTTAATATTGTGTCCGAGCTCTTAATAAGTATGTACCCATTGTATTAATTATTAATCTAAAAGGTTCTGGGGTGCTAGCCATGATCTATTAATACCCATAAAAATAAGGTTACTATGCTTTTTCTCATGAGGATCTTTCAGTGCGTCACAGTTTTTCGATTTCTTTCTAACGCATTAAATTGTATGTGATAAAAAAACGCACGTCGGTGATTACATTTTGTCGGTGGCATTTATAACATTTATTCTAGTTGTCAATAGATGGCGCCATAATCAAAAATAAAATAATTTGAGAAATTATATAATATATATCTACGAATATAATCTGAACAATTTTATACGACTATACAAATCAAAGAAAATACCATTTTATAAATGCAGTAAACAAAATTGATTTGTTTTTTGCCAAATTGCAAATAAAATGTGACAACTGTCTTACCTTTTTTTCTATCATTTGTGACGCACTGAAAAATGCTCATGAAAAGAAGCATATAATACGATGTTATATCTTTCCTATACTGTTGTACTGATTCAAGTCATGGCCTCTCACAGACGTCACCTTCAAGAAAATTGAGGTTTTTGAAATGTGGCTTTATCGTCGAATCCTAAAGATATCTTATACCGACCACATTACTAAGCAGGGTGTTTTGCTGAGAATGCAAAAAGAAAAAGAGCTGTTAACCACAACAAAACAGGCAAAATCGAATACCTCGGCCACATCATGAGGATTAGCGGGAGATATGGACTCCTGCAACTAATATTGCAGGGAAAAGTAGAAGGAAAACGAGGAGCAGGAAGGCGAAGGATTTCCGGGCTGAAAAATCTACGTAAAGTTTGTTTAGTAGTAAATGGTTGACTTTAATTAGTGCGGTCGTAAATATTATTAAATTTATCTGACTTGGCCCATTGTTAAGACCGGTCCGGAGCAATAAGTAAACGAGGTAGACAGAGTTGGTCTTTTGACAATTAACACTGACTAGACGGTACTCCTATAATAAAGCAAAGGATCCACAAAATTTACAATAACTACGACGACAAAAACAAAAAAAATGGATGTAAAATATATTGCTTTGCCTGATATACCCGAAATTAATGTTTTCAAATGTGTTTTAAAATAAATTAAATCTATTTTAATTGCTAAGATTATAGAAAAACAAACATTCAAACATATTTAAATTTTACCTGAAACCGGGCCTTTTATACTATTGAAGTACCAGTACAAGTATTGACCATTGAAGTCAACAATTTACTGCTAAACAAACTGTACGTGGTTCAACATAACAACCACAAATTTTTTCAGAGCAGCAGTGTACAGATTGCTATGATAGTCGCCAACATCAGAACGGATATGCACTACAAGAAGAAGAAGGAACACTAGCAACTATATAGGAAGTTTCCTAAAAATTTCCCGAAGTGGAAATCCCAATGTCGAATCAACTTATTTTAAAGTAAAGTTCTTATGTTATTAGTATAGATTCTAACGATTTTTTTGTTATTATTTTTAGCTGCTTATGAATTCAAGTATGAACCTGATGAAGAAAAGAAGAAGCAGCACTTAAAAAAGCTTAATGAATTGATGGCTAAATACTTACCAGTTCTTGATGAAGCTGCAAGGAAAAATGGAGGTCATCTTGTTGAGAACAGGGTAATTTTTTATTTATAAATTTTATGTCTCAGAAATTTAACTTTGCTTTCGAATTTTTCGAGGTATGTAGTTTAAATTATATCTTTTATTTTGTCCTTGTCAATATTAAACATGATAAACAATTTTCTTCAAATGATTTAATAGATATGTTCAATGTTCATTTTGAAAGGACTCTCCCTCGATATTTTAGAAATACGACATATTAGAAAGAAATGCCAAAATACATCAAGGGGGATATCTTCAACATTGACCTCTACATTACTCTCTGTCCCCCTTGTGTTATATTGATTACTTTTCTGGTAAGAGTCAATGTTTCTGTTCCATACGATAATATAGTTTCGATCGCCAGGTAAAATAAATACATTATTTTAAATGCGAGAATTCACGAATATGAAGAGTACGATACCATGCTCTAGGCTAGGATACCATCCTTTGGTCTCCGTAGTGAACGCACCCTAAGCCGCCCATGCCAATTCTTATCCTGTTTAACTCTTGTTGTTCGACAATCTCTTCTTAATTTATTCTTGTTGCCTAGATATGTATAGTTATCCACTAGTTCAATTTGAGTGGCATTAGTTGAGGTGTTTTTGGCCAGTACAATGTATTTTGTGTTTGTAAAAGTTAATGTTAAGGCCAACTCGTGTACAAGAGCTCTGGAGGTTTTGGAGAAGTTAACAGGCATGATCTACCAGGTCTGCAATAAGGACTATGTCGTCTGGAAATCTCAAGTTGTTCAGAAACTCCCCATTTATGGTAACTCCAATATTTTCCCAATTATGGTTTCTGTAAAAAAACCGTGAATATAGTAAAGTAAGGAGTTTTTAAAGCTTTTATGACGCATTCGCCTCCTAGTTTTATTATTTCACTCACAATGCCGTCTTCTCCAGGTGTTTTGTTGTCCTTCGTACCTGTTAACGCTGATTCAATTTCGACTTATCTCGATGAATAGCTTTAGGATGGGCAGCGTATGGCAAACTAATCTCCCAGAAAATGTGTTAGAAGTCCTCATCTCACTAATTAATGATTCTTTTGAGAAAGGTGAATTCCCAGAGTGCCTGAAGACAGCCATCATTATTTCTCTTCATAAGGGTGGTGAAATATCTAATATGTACCTGCAATTATAGATTTACTGTACTACTACCGGTACTCTCCAAAATTATTGAGAGACTCATAAAAGCCCGACTTATGTCCTTTCTAGTTGAAAACAACATTTTATCACAAAATCAGTTCGGCTTTTTAAATAATAAATGCACCACTGATGTCATGTTTTCTGTACTACATGAGGTTTATCAAGCACTGAACAATAAATAATCTTCACACTCACCGTTTTTTGTGACTACGCCAAAGCTTTTGATTGTGTAAATCACAACATTTGATAAAAAAACTAAATTTCTACGGAATTCGAGGTATTTCTTTAGATTGGTTCCAATCTTACTTGGATGATAGGAAACAACTGGTTAGAGCAAATGATACAGACTCTAGTCTCAAAAACATTGTATGTGGGGTACCTCAAGGTTCAGTATTGGGTCCTCTACTTTTCCTTATCTTTATTAATGACATCACTAGTTTAAAAATCGATGGAAAAATCTTTCTTTTTGCTGATGATACCAGTATCACTTAAAGCAACTCAAATATTGCAACTCTTCATGCTACTAGGACTTCTGATCTACTTACAATAAAAACCTGGTCTGACTCTCGTTTAACGTAGATAAAACAGTAGCATTGTCTTATAAAGGAGCTCTTCAACCCTTACCTCTTAATAACAGCCAGATCAGTACCGTTGATTCTGTAAAATTTCTTGGTATTTTTTTAGACAGCAACCTTAAATCATCCCACCATATCGATTTGTTAAGGAAGAAACTATCCTCAGCTTGCTATGCTATAAGATCTGTTTCGAATGAACTTAATTTAGCATCTTCCAAAATAACATATTTTTCTTTGTTCGAGTCATATCTTCGTTATGGTCTTCCTTTTTGGGGTTCTGGTACAGCTGCCCAATTCGATGTTATTTTCAAATTACAAAAAAGAGCAATAAGATATATGTTTGGCCTCAGAAGAACAGCACATTGCAGAAGTTACTTCAAAGATCACGGAATTTTAACCCTTCCATCTTTGTATATCTTAGAAACTGTTTGATTAATTTGTAAACATCTACATGTCTTTCCACCAAGACCTAATCATGACTACTTCACGAGAAATTTTACGTTTGACGTCTATTTGCCGACCCCGTCCTCTGAGTTAGTAAAGAAATCTATATTATATTTTGCAAAAAAACTTTACAACCATCTCCCTCTACAACTTAAATCTGCAGCATCTTTCGCCAAATTCCGTAAACTGACAAAGCCTACCTATCTGAAAGACCATATTATTCATTAGGAGATTTTCTTAATCAATAACTAAGAAATTACAGTACCCTTTGCACAAATAGTATTTTTATTATTTTTTGTCTATATTTGGATTAATTACTAAGTAGACTGTGCATTTGCAATTTATTTAAATTTTGCAATTGGTTATTTCTGTTTAACATCATTATTATTATTATTGTAAAAATATTGACGATTTATGTAATTTTAGTAAAGTGGATTGTTATTGTTTTGTTTTCTTGACTTTTTTTAAGCTTTGTCGATAAAATTGTACAATTTTTCATGACAATAAAGCATATTTCTATTCTATTCTAAACTAAGAGACGTGTTCAAGGAAAACATCTCAATAAAGCTAAAAAGAAAAGCATTTAACCAGTGCATACTTCCTGTGCTCACTTATGGAGCTGAAACAGTGACATTGACTAAAGCATCAATAAGAAAATTACAAGTAGCACAACGAAAAATGTAAAGATCCATGCTTGGCCTAACTTTGAGAGACATAATACGGAATGATGAGATACGGCGAAGAACTGGAGTAGAAGACATCATAAAACGCATTACGAAGTTGAAGTGGAAATGGCCAGGACACGTAGCAAGCTACTAGATGGACGGACGACATTAAAAGAATAGCGACAAACTGGATTGCAGCTGGGTAGGACAGAGAAGGGTGGAGACATCGTGAAGAGGCCTATGTCCGACAGTGGACAAATTTGATTGTGTGATGATGATAAATTTCCTCTTCAGTTATATCTGGAAGGTCTTTTGATCCTTGATTTTGTATGGCTGTGATTAAGTCATACTTCATTGAAAATATCTAGTAAATCATTTTTCAGTCATTTTTGTGTACATTTGATACAAACTTCCCATTATTTTATACCTAGTTCTTTAAAATTGGCTCCCTTTAAACGTATCAGATGTATGTTTACGATATATATTAATGAAAAAAATCTTCAAATACCTGGCTGATAAGATCTCCTGAACCCCCTTTTTTCCTGATCTCCATTTTTAATTTTACTTATTTTCCTGGAGTATAGATAGCAAAGCTAAACCTAAATATTTATAAATTGAGATTAGATTTTAGATTGCAGTTATTTCTTAAGGACGCTGATCTCTTTACTTTACACTTCTACTTATTATATTATCATATTATAGTTATTACAGAAAAATAATAACTCGTTGCAATTATTTACTTTTAGCTCACCTGGGCAGATATCTTCTTTGTAACATCTTATGAAGATATAAGAAATATACTCAAGAATAAGGATATTGTGGAAGATTTTTCTGGATTACAACATTTGAAGAAGAACGTACTGTCAGAAAAAAATATAAGGCAATATATCCAGAACCGACCAAAAATTCCAACCTTTGTTTACGACCTAAGAAGCGAAGTGTAATTTTTTAAACATTATACAAAATATTTATTTTCATTTTGTAAAGTTAATGCCCGATTTCACCAACGATACCTAAACAGTTACCTTATTAAGTAATTCTTATCGATAGGAACTTCCTAAGTCAATACTTATAAACAATAGCGTTTCATAACTAAAAGAACTGCTTATCTAGGAAATTCATTCCTAGGAAATGGAGGAAAAGAAAAGAGTTGTAAATACATATATGACGAAAAATTAAAGTTAGTTGAATTGTCATTAATGAAATAATTTTAAAATAAATAATATGTTAAAAATTGCTTTTTATTATTAATTTTTAATGACACACTTTTAGTGATATTATCATGAATGAGTTTTTGAAACACAAAACTAATTTATTAGGTACCTACTAGGTAGAATACATAATTTTGTCAATAGACCTGTAAAAAACTCCAAATGACTTTCTATGTTTTCCAGCACATATTATATTATTAATATAAAAGGTAATACAAAATTACAACTAATATATTACAGAATAACAGAAAAATTAAGGTAAGAAGCAACTTATTGACAAACGTCACAAGTGCATTAGTCAAAATTGTAAAAATATAACCTTACTGTCAACGATAAGTAATACCTAGGGCCGGTATTTCAATAGCTACTTAAGCTTTTGCTTAGCTAAGCCTGTGTCAAAAGTTAAGGAGAAGCTTAAGCTGGGTGCCGTATTTCCATCATTCTCTTAACTAAACTGATGCTCAGCTGTAAAGTTAATTGGTTTGGTACCTCTGAATACGTCAAAGTGCCAGAGCTAACTGTTCTGAGGTAAAAACCACTACTGTTGACATTTAATTTTATCTTGTCATCTGTATCAATGTTATTTTTACTTCACTTAATTTTGTGTACATGGTACATGTGTTTTTAGTTTATTGTCTATATTTTCTCTGGTTATATTTTTATTGTTATTTTGCATAAGCAATAGATCCGTCTTTGAAATTTTGTTTATTGGATATATTCCTTAAAATGTCAAATTGGAATGTAAGATTATTTTTGTAAAATAAATATACCTACCAAGCATTGTAGAAATAAACAATTTTCATGTGCCTACACCTTCCAAAAGTAGTAAGAATTTTAATAATCGTTATTACGATTAACAAATTAATAGATTATTATTTAATAATCCAATAATAACGTTATTACTTAAAAGTTGGTTTTCAAAACAACTCTATAATTAATATTCTATAAAAATAACCCCAAAAAACAGAAAACAAATTTTAAGCAAAGGCTTAAACCAACTCCCGCGCGAGCTTAAAATTATTTGGTTTAAGCCTAGGCTTAAGCCTCAAATTGAAGTGGAAATACAGGCATCTAGGCTTAAGCAAAGGCTTAAAGTAAGCTTTGGCTTAAGTGAGGTTGGAAATACTGGCCCTTAAAGTTTAGGGAGATCGAAAACCGTATCCTAACGTAAGGTAATGCTTAAGCGGTTTAGGTAATTCTTATCGTATGGTGCAATCCGTTTTAGAGTTAGGAAGTACCTAAACCCACTTAGGTAATTCTTAAATATTTAGGTATCGTTGGTGAAATCGGGCATAAAACACCTAAAACATTTTTAATACAATATACCTAAGCAAATACTTAGTTTTTGTTTCTAGCACTAAATACGAGTAATAACGTGAAAATTGTAGTACAGTACGACTAAGATTAGATAAATGTCATCTTAATCGTACTGAAAATCGGTATCAAAACTAATTGGCAATACATTCTTCTTCTTATACTTGTTGTAGATCTGTCGATCTGTTAATTCCGACGTTAAAGTATATCTTGAGAGGTAGACTGTCAGCTATCTCTTCATTTTTTGGTGCTCTCCCCGTTGGACACTTGCCAGCTGGTTTTCTTTCTGGCGCCATTTTTGGTAGTCCATGCTCTTCCATTCTTTTTATATGACTGAACCCTTCTCTTCGTCTTTGCCTGCCCCATCTTAGTACATCTTGCAAGCCACATTTTTCGCTGATGATGTTGTATCGTATTCTATCTCTTCTTGTCTTCCCTGCTATTGCTCTTAGTGTCTTCATTTCGGCTGTTCGTAGCATGCTTTTGGTTTTATTGGTGCCTTCTATTGATTTAATGCCATAGGTCATAACAGGTCTGATGAAAGTTTTTTAAATTCTAACTTTGCTGTCCATCCGGACAAGACAGCGGCCTTAATTTGTCCTCTTAGGTCTTAACTTATACTAATACAAAGAAATTTTTGTAAGGATTACTATAAATTTTAATTTTTGTGAAAATGGCGTTATTTTATTTTTCACTTTTTCCTAAAAAATTCGAAAGGGTTCTCTTATTTTCATCATAACTTGCTTAATTTTGATGCTATTAACTTCTTCTGGAGCTCCTTTGATAGGTATTCCGAAGTACTTTGACAATTGTTTAGCAGGTATATTTTATAAAATGCATCGTTTTCCCGTTATTTAAGCTTAAATACTTAGATTTGAGTACTCGTCGAAAAAAATATAGGTAGGTACATTCAATTACCCATAACTCATTTTGAATTAACATTAGTTTAGTTCTTTAAGTAAAAGTGTATTCAATTTTTTATTATCGTCAATTTTGGTAACAATAACTTTTTGTAATAGCTCATAGTTTTTGAATTATACGTGAAAAACATGTTTAAAACATGCATTTTTTTTACGAAAAAATAAAATCTTTGATCTTTAATAACTTAAAAAGTATTGATTTATGTTTATAATTTTATACAACAATTTTTTTATTATAAAAGTATTATTTTTAATAAAATAATTTTCACCCCTGAAAAGAAGTGGCATCCACCCCAAGGATAAAAGCGCAAGTTAGCATCATGTCACCTTTGTTCCTTGAGGTATCCTCTAACTGCTCACCAATTTTCATGAAAATCGATGGAGGTTCAACGAAATCGGAGGTGAAAACCTTCAGTAACAGCACTATACGATTTAATGGTGTTTACGATATGGAGTTGGAAAATGAGGCTATAAAGGATTTTGTTGCCACCATTTGCAAATTATTAATAGATAATAAACCCAGTGTTTGTGGGTGAAATGAGTTTTCTCAAAACTTTTCCGTATGACCAAAAATCACATTTTGTACAACAATAGTTTAAAATAAAGTAATATATATTTAATTAAATGAACAATAAATTTATTTAACCTGTAAATAGCAAGGTAGGGTGTTAAATTGTCGTTTTTTGCAAACTACGCAGTGACTCAAGAGGCTTCCTTAATAACCTCTCGGGATTTGGTCACGCTACCTCTTAAAACCCACTAAATTTCATTTGCCGATGTCAACTCATTTCAGAGCATTAATGCCTGGTTGCACCAACAGATCTTAAGCTCCAGCTTAGCTAAGCTCTGCTCCGGATAGGACCACCGGAAGTTTCACTTACGTTGCACCATAATTTTGGATTCTTACCTTGTTATCAAGTATATCTATTATTATATTATGATATTTCTATTATATTTTATTGTTATTATATTACATTAATCCTCATGATATTCTCGGATTAAGCCTAAGATCTGTTGGTGCAACCAGGCATAAATAAATTATGAGTTTGTAAGAAAAATTTCAATATCCCGTGTCTCGGAAAACGAAGCATTTGCGGAGATATGTATCTGTTGAAAATTTTGTTGAAATTTCTCTTAAAAATTCTGTTGAAAATTCCACACCTGTGATTTTGAACCAATCAAAATACGTTATTTTGACAGATCACCATGGCAACGGAGGTATTTTATCGGAAATTTTTTGCTCGTGGGGTACCCAACAGCGAATTATAGTGGAAATTTTTTGACGTTTACAATAACAGAACATTTTTGACAGACTGGTTTTTATTTGTTTACATAATTTAGTTTTGATTCATTTTAGTTACAAAGCTAAGATGTTTTCTATATTCTTCGGACACCTCCTCTCTTCTTAATGGCGAAAATGCAGGACTTTGAATGTTTTCAATTAAGTTTCTATGTCTAATAAAATATATATAATATTTAGACACTAATTTATTTACCTTTTTCCCATTCAGTACTTTCAATTTTGCGTAGTTTAGTTTTAAAAACGCCAAAAAATAATTTTCTATCACTTGTAGTTACTCAAAACTTATGTAAAATTGAAGAATATACTATTTTCTATCTTGAAATGGTATTCCCATGCAACTACAATGAGTAGAAATTACGAATTTGAAAGCCTAAATAATTGCTGACAAAGCTATGGCGCGCTATTAATCTGTTCATGCAGCTTTGGATTTTCAAATGCAAATTTGGTGTGGAATTTTCTTACCGAATACCACGCGAAGTCAAATTAATATCCGGAAATTTTTTTTTGATCATGAATATTTTTAGAAAATTTCCCTCGTCTGCGACTCGGGAAATTTTCAAAATATTCATGATCTCAAAAAATTTCCGGAAATCATTTGACCTCTAGTGGTATTACTAGTGAAAATTATCCACGACAGAATATACTCTAAACTGGAGCTGGATATTAGTGACACTCAATATGGGTTCCGCAATGGTATGGGTACCAGGGGCACGCCAGGTTTCCCCAACACGACTCTACCTTATCGGCAGAGTCTTCGAGAAGTGTACGGTAAATTGAAGTTGTAATTACGTCTTTGTACTCGCTTTATAACGCTTAAAAAATTACGGGGTCTGGATTTCAACGCATATTTTTTTTAATTCTCTTATCAAAGTTACACGTGAAGTTAGTCGTGATGATGACAGTTGGGGAAACATGGAATACCCGGGTAACAGAGAGGCATTACTCTCCTTCAACGTGCTGACACAGTGAAGTTTGGATGTTAACCGTCCTCTTTACGTCTGTTTAGACTACAATAAACAATAAAGCGTTTGATAAAGTAAAACTAGATCGACTCATCAAAATTCTAAAAAATAGAAACCTAGATGAAAGAGATTTAAGGCTAATAACAAACCTCTATTACAATCAGCGAGCAATAGGAAAAATTGAGAAAGAAATATCTGAAGAAATGGAAATAAACCAAGGAGTCAGGCCAGGCTGCATACTATCACCTCTATTATTTAACGCTTATTCTGAAGAGATAATTCGAGAAACTCTGGAAGATGAAACAGTCGAAATCAGTGTAAATGGCGTCATATTTAACAATATTCAGATATGCAGGTGATACAGTAATAATAGCCGATAGTTTACAAGACCTGCAAAGACTCATGAGTAAAATAGTAAGGTGTAGTAGGGAGTACGGACTCTCTCAATATCAAAAAGACGAAGTTTTTGAAAATTAGTAAAAACAACCATAATACTAATGAAATCTTGATAGTAGAGGGGCAGCAGATCGAAAGAGTAAAAAAGTACACTTACCTAGGAACACCTATAACAGACAATAATGACTACACTGCAGAAATAAAAGTCAGATTCGAAAAAGCACGTTCTAATTTTATGAAAATGAAAAAGGTTTTATGTAGCAAAGATTTAACATTAACTTTTAAAATACGCCTAACAAAATGTTACTTGTACAGTGTACTATACTATGGAGTGGAATTATGGACGTTAAATCTAGAGCAAATGAGACGACTTGAAGCCTTTAAAATGTGAACCTATAGAAGAATTATGAGAGATCCTGGGCAGGTAGAGTTAGGTTACGTTCACTACGGAGACCATCGCATGGTATCCTCGCCTAGAACAGAGTATCCTACTCTTCATATTCGTGAATTCTGGCATTCAAAATAATGCATTTATTTTACATAGCGATCGATAGTATAGTTTTGATTGCCAGGTAAAATACATGCATTATTTTATATGCGAGAATTCACGAATATGAAGAGTAGGATACTCTGTTCTAGGCGAGGATACGATCCGATGGTCTCCGTAGTGAACGCACCCTTACGAACAATTAAGTACTAAGAAGAATAGGTTAAGAGAAGGAAGTTGAACTTAAAATTAAAGAAAGAAAGCTGGAGTATCTCGGACGTGTGATGTGGAGCTAGAAGTATGGCATCCTGCGACTCATAATGCAAGGAAAGATAGATAGAAGATGAAGCATCGGAAGACGATGAATTTCATGGCTGAAGAACCTGAGATAATGATTTGGATGCAGCTCAAAATAACTATTTAGAGCTGCTGCCTCAAAAATTAAAATAGCTATGATGATTGCCAACCTTCGTAGCGGAGATGGCACCTGAAGAAGGAGAATCTGTAATCTAATTATGTATCTGTAAATTTGTGAATACACACACCCAAACTTTTATGGATTCAGCATGTATTTCAAAGCAATATTTATTTCTTTTGAAAAAACCTGTTATTGTTGTGAAGAATAAAATTTTTTATTGAAAATAAACCAATATATGTATAAGACAATCGGACAGTACAGCTAGGTAAGGTATAGGTTATTTGCTTGAGTTGCAAATTGAACGAAAATAAATAAACTAACTTTTGCGTCCAAAAACGAAAATATGCCTCATGTGGGGTTATAGAACTTACAACGAGGAAATATTATTGGTCTTGTGGAGAAAGTAATGTTCTCAGAGGGACATAGCTGTAGAGTTAGGCGTAATACAGGGCGTTCTGTCCAAAACCTATGCTAGGTAACAGGAACTAGGAAAGCTCAAGAATAAAGCAAGGGAAAGTCGCCAAAAGCAACAACGGCTCTCCACGAACGTTTAATTGTCCAATCAGCTGGAAGACACCTAACCATTTCTCACCTGCAGCTCCAAAGGCAGCTATTGGAAGCTACAGGTGTAACTGTTTCAGTTGAAACGATAAGAAGAAGAGTTCGTACCAAGAAGTATAAAGCAGGAGACAGTTACGGGTTCCCGAGTTATTTAGGCAGCACAAGATTGATCGCCTAAATTTGTGTCTTCACCACCAAAACTGGAACATTTTGAATTGACAAAATGGGCTATTTTCAAAAAAAGTCAGGATTTGTGTAAAATCAGATGACCCACGAAATCGTGTACTTAGAGGTCGAGGAAAACAAGCAAGAACGAAAACTGTCAAATCTGTTCACAAATATACAAGGGGAAGTGTAATGTTCTGGAGAGGAATTGTGATCAGTAAAAACCTCCTTTAATTGTCATTCGATCAACTTTACCTGCTCACAGGTATGTTGATAACCTGTAGTCGGGCTCTGGAGAGGCGCAACAGGAGAAAATTTAATATTATTGCATGATAATGGACCTCTACATACCATTAAAGTGACTACAGACATCATTGAAACAGAAGGTATCTCTTGTTTGGAGTGGACTGCTTGCTCACCCGAGCTTAATCCTATAGAGTATTTGTGGGATATGCTTAAAAAAAAAATTAGAGCTCGCCGGGATAGTCCGCAAAACACCGCACGGCTAGTACAAGCTGCTTTTAAAGATGGAGCAACCTACCACAACAAAATGTTGATAATTTAATTAGGAGCGTGCCCACGCAAACTGAAGCTTGCATAAGGACTAGAGGTGATAACACTGACTACCACAAAACACAAAAAAAAAAATAAAAACAAACTAAACATTATTCGTTTTACATTGAAATTTTGTATGCTATTGACTTTAAAACAATTACTTTCAATTTGTTTGTTATAGTTATTTTCATAACAAGTGCAGAAAGTCATACTTTTCCGCACGCGGCTGCAGTTTGCCGAACGACGCGAAGCGGGAGTTCGGCAAGCAGTTGAGTGCGAAAAAGAGACTTTCTGCAAGCGTTAGGAACAATATTTTTTCTACGAGTCTTTAAAAAATGACCAAATCTTAATCAATTAATTTAATTAATATGAAAATACATACACAAATTAATTCTTTGACAACGTTGTCAAAACCAAAGTTTCAGCATAATTGGTTAGCATGACGATGATCTTGGTTTCCATGACGACGATTCAAAACTACTGTTGTCTACTGATTTGACTTTCGAATATTATGTAAAAATTATTTTATTTCATCGAATTCTCGCATTAATTTCATTAAAACGTGAACACAATAAGATATATTCGAAATAAATTAGTAAATAATATCTAAATACTAGTTTATTGCATGTATTATAATTACTTTAAGGCCATATTAACACATCTAAAAAAACACGCGTGCGGAAAAGTAAAACGCGTGCGGAAAAATAAAACGCGTGCGGAAAAGTAAAACTTTCTAAACTAAAATGTGTGCGCGAAAGTAGACATTTTTGCACGCTCGTAGAAAAAATACTTTATTGTTTTATTTAATTGTTATGTATTTGTTATTTAATTGCTTTAAAATAAATATTGTTTGACTTCGTGTGTTCGTTTTTTTAGATTCGCACGAAATAGTAAGAAATATCAGATGATTCCTAAGTTTGGGCGTGTGTATATATTTCAATATCTATTTTTATAGCAACAGTGGAACCTCGATAAGTCGGATTAATCACGGCCTATCCGGGTTATCAAAAATCCGGGTTAGCCGCAGAATATGGTAAAAATTAATAAAATACAGCATACTTACAGATATATTCCATTATAAAAGTGTAAACACATGATATACATACACATGCACAGTTATGTATCTATAAATATTACGTACAGTTCTATACAACATTGGTAATTTCTTGCTAAAAAAATCAGTTAAACTGAAAAACTCAGTTTGTCTTGTCTGATGAAAATCGGTCCGGGTTGGCCGGACTTTCGGGTTATCGGAGGCCGACTTATCGGGGTTCCACTGTACCTTAAAATATCCATAAATGTAAATAGATTCCAAATAATAGATAAAAAAATTGTTGATGCTGTGAATTACTACTTATCTTAGATTAAATCTTCAGAAGTACTCTAATCTTATAATCAGAACAATATATAGGGTGTCCCAAAAGTAGCGGAACGGTCGAATATTTCTCGAAATAAACATCGAATCGAAGAATTGAAAAATACGTGTTCAATCATTTTCAAAAATCTATCGAATGACACCAAACCCGACCCCCCACTCCACACCCTAGAGGTGAGGTGGGGGTAACTTTGAAATCTTAAATGGAAACCCCCAGTTTTTATTTCAGATTTGGATTCCTTATGTAAAAGTAAGCAGCTTTTATTCGAGACATTTTTCGAATTATGGATAGATGGCGCTATAATCGGAAAAAATAATTTATCGTGATACCATAGGCAACATTTATTCGAAACATTTTTTAGAATTGTTGATAGATTGCGCTAATAAATCGACTTTTTCCAGTTATACCGCCATCTATCAACAATTTTAAAAAATGTTTGAATCAATGTTGCTTAATTTTTCATGAAGAATAAGATTTTCATGTAATAAAAAATGGAGGTTGCTATTTAAAATTTTAAAGTTACCCCCCACTCCACCTATAGGGGGTGGGGTGGAGGGTCATATTTAGTGTTGTTCGATAGGTTTTTGAAAAATATTAAACCCGTATTTCTGGTTTTTTATTTGGAAGTATATTTCTCGAGATATTAGACCGTTTCTATAATTTACCTATGGTATCACGAAAAATGGGTTTTTCCGATTACAGCGCCATCTATCCATAATTCGAAAAATGTCTCGAATAAAAGCTGCTTACTTTTACATATTGAATCCAAATCTATAATGAAAACTGGGTGTTCTTATTTAAGATTTTAAAGTTGCCCCCACCCCACCTCCAAGGGGTGGAGTGAGGGGTCGTGTTTGTTGTCATTGGATAGATTTTTAAAAATGGTTGAAAACGTGTATTTCAGTTTTTCGATCCAACGTTTAGTTCGCGAAATATTCGACCGTTCCGCTACTTTTGGGACACCTTGTATAAGCTAATTTTATTGAATGTTTGTCATAACACTTTCAAAATGTTTTCAAAGGTAATATTAGTTTTAGCAGCTTGTTTGTGCATTTTGTGCAGTGTGCAGGTAGGTTTTATTATTTAGTTGTTTTAGTCTAAGATATTTTTTAAAAATTAAAAGTGAAAATCAAAATAGTTGGCTGAATACCATAGCTTTAAAAAACTTACGAAGATGTAAAAACTTCGTATGTACAATGGTATATGTTTAATTAAAAAACTTTTTAAAAATCAACCAAATGGATTATAAAAATTCCAGAACGGTTTCGGTCTCATTAGACCGTCATCAGCGAAACATTCTATTTTGTAGTTGAACATTCTTTCGTGTTTATAAAACTTAGTGTTACATGATTTTAATGTAATAATTAAATTTTGAAACGACACTAGGTCGCTGTTACAGGATTAACTATTATTAGCATTAACAACATACATATCCCTGCTCTAAAAACGTGGGGCATTTATCTTTACACAGTCAGTCTGGATAATCCACAAAACACCGCACGGCTAGTACCAGCTGCTTTTAAAGGATGGAGCAACCTAATACAACAAAATGTTGATATGTAATTTAATTAGGAGCGTGCCCACGCAAACTGAAGCTTGCATAAGGACTAGAGGTGATAACACTGACTACCACAAAACACAAAAAAAAAATAAAAACAAACTAAACATTATTCGTTTTACATTGAAATTTTGTATGCTATTGACTTTAAAACAACTACTTTCAATTTGTTTGTTAAATACTTTATTGTTTTATTTAATTGTTATGTATTTGTTATTAAATTGCTTTAAAATAAATATTGTTTGACTTCGTGTGTTCGTTTTGAAGATATTCTTCTTTAGCGGCGAATCGATTGAGGGTAAAATTTGATTGATCCGCGAGCATGCGCACACCGACAGTATGGTATTAGTTGTTATACGGGCTCTGATTGGGTGTTGAAATTTTGGAATGATCTGTCAATAATTGTTCAATATGGAGGTTATCGGTAAACAAAAATATTGTATAATATTAGTTTTTATTGATGTGTGGACAGAAATAAAATCAAATTTATAATTATAGTGACTTTTTAAATACTTTTGAAAAGCCGCAGGTACGTAATTCTAAATGTTTCAGTTGGAAATACCTAATAGTTTCAATACCTATCTATTTGGAAAATGTAAACAAAATAATGTAGTTACCTATTAGTAGGCAATGCTTTAATTGACATAATCTGATTACGAACAAACTTTCTACAAATCTTCATCTCATATATCGTTTTCTTACTCTATATTTTGTTGTATTTTATTTCGACAAAAATCAAACTAATAATTTTATTAAATTCATATAAATTTATGGTGTAAACATTTAGTTTGTGTATATTCCCACATGACGTATACGAGAGTTTGGTGAAGTTTGAAATGGCGTCAACTTTCGTACGGCGCGGTAGACGTGAAGTGGGTTCAAGCCCCAAGCAAGTTATTATTTTTTTATTATAGATTTTATGATTGTAAGTATATTATTATATAATTTTTGAAGATATTCTTCTTTTTTGAAAGTGGTAGATAAGAAAGTTAGTTTGATTTTTTAAATAAAATAAGTACAAATAACCTTTTAAGTATATTTACTTCGTTTAAATTACCTATTATATAATAGAAGAATATCTTCTTACGTGCGTACAAAGTACACACACACATTCCTTTTTTTAGATTCGCACGAAATAGTAAGAAATATCAGATGATTCCATATAAGTTTGGGCGTGTGTATATATTTCAATAGCTATTTTTATAGCTACAGTGGAACCTCGATAAGTCGGATTAATCACGGCCTATCCGGGTTATCAAAAATCCGGCTTAGCCGGAGAATGTGGTAAAGTTAATAAACTACAATATACTTACAGATATATTCCATTATAAAAGTGTAAACACATGAAATACACATGCACAGTTTATCTATAAATATTACGTACAGTTCTATAGAACTTTGGTAATTTCTTGCTAAAATAATCAGTCAAACTGAAAAACTCAGTTTGTCTTGTCTGATGAAAATCGGTCAGGGTTGGCCGGACTTTCGGGTTATCGGAGGCCGTTATCCGGGTTCCACTGTACCTTAAAATATTCAAAAATGTAAATAGATTCCAAATAATAGATAAAAAAATTGCTGATGCTGTGAATTACTACTTATCTTAGATTAAATCTTCAGAAGTACTCTAATCTTATAATCAGAACAATATATAAGCTAATTTTATTGAATGTTTGCCATAACACTTTCAAAATGTTTTTAAAGGTAATATTAGTTTTAGCAGCTTCTTTGTGCATTTCGTGCAGTGCGCAGGTAGGTTTTATTATTTAGTTGTTTTAGTCTAGTTTTAGTTAAGATATTTTTAAAAAATTAAAAGTGAAAATCAAAATAGTTCACTGAATACCATAGCTTTAAAAAACTTACGAAGATGTATAAACTTCGTATGTACAATGGTATATGTTTAATTAAAAAACTTTTTAAAAAACAACCAAATGGATTATAAAAATTCCGGTTTCAGAACGGTTTCGGTCTCACTAGACCGTCATCAGCGAAACATTCTATTTTGTAGTTGAAAGCAGCCCTCTTTCGTGTTTATAAAACTTATTGTTACATGATTTTAATGTAATAATTAAATTTTGAAACGACACTAGGTCGCTATTACATGATTAACTATTATTAACATTAACAACATGCATATCCCTGCTCTAAAAACGTGGGGCACTCTACACAGTCACTCTGCATAACGAATATTTGACAACGTATCAGCTGTGCAACATTTATATTTTGACATTTTTAGGATTCAGATTTAAATGTGACTCTGTTTTACGAAGGATTATGTCCATATTGCCATAATTTTATAGTGGATCAATTATACCCTGGATATCAAAAATTAGGAGACAGCTTTAAATTGGATGTAGTACCGTATGGATGGGAGGTGAGTTAATATTTTGGGTGATACATCAAAATACAAATCAATAAAATTTAGAACTGTATTTGTAGCAATACAATATGTAGCTTATTCAACTACCGTTCAACTACTTTTTAATGGCAAATAAGCCACAATTTTACCAAAAAAATGATTTTATTAACGTTTCGAAGCCCAAATCGGGTTTCGTTGTCAAAATACAAAATACTACAAAAAGAAACAAAAATGTTGTTGCTAAGTAAAAAAAATTCTTCTAATAATTTATTTAATCTGACTCATTTATATTGGCAATTCAGACGTATATTATACATTTTAAAGTAGAAGACTTTAAAATGATATCGCCAATATTTATGAGTTGCGTTCCTGGGACGACTTTACTAAAATATAGTTCATTCGATTACATGAAATCAACCCCAACTCAAGAATATCCGTCACAAAAAATTCATAGCATAATCATAGTATGTGATCTGTCTTTAAAAAGACAGCCAAATGCAACGGTAACAGTAAAATTCTCGCGTTAGAGATTCCATAGTAGATCACGGATAAAAACCAGGAAAAAACCTCGTGGTACTATCCCGACATCGTAAGTATTTGTTCTTACATTTAATTTACTTTCAAAAAACTAATACCAAATTCTGACTTTAATATGTTTAAATTATAAATAATATTAATAATATATAAATATACAATAAGTAATACTAAAATATAAAATTTGTACTAACTCGATATGTTATTGACTTACTAATTGTGGTATTTTCTTTCTATTGACTTCCTCTTTCAGTATGGGTAACCACATTCTACTGCATTCTACCGAGGAATTTGCGACACAATTGATTTCATTTAACATAATTAGACCCGCTTCTTTGATTTTTCTCTTTTTACTATCTGATTCTTTTAGGACTATACTTGAATCTCTCCACTGAACGCTATGTTCATTATCCCATGCGTGTTGATATATTTGAGATCTATCAAATTCCCTTTTTTTAATATAAGACTGATGTTCACTTATTCTAACGTTCAATGGTCTTGATGTTTCACCTAAATAAAATTGTTCGCATTCACAAGGTATTTTATAAATACAATTCTTTGTTCTTTCTTGTTCATTGTTAGGTTTAGTTTTAGATAGAATAGATCTCAATGTGTTTGTTGTTTTGAATGTTGTTGAAATGTTGAATTTATTTCCTATTGTTTCAAGTTTCTCGGATAGTCCTTTTATATATGGTATTGATATTTTTTTATATATAAATTTTTTTGGTAAAATTGTAGCGTATTTCCCATTAAAAATAGTTTATTATAAAAATGCCACAAGGAAATAGCTTCAGAAGAAAGTTTAACTACTGTAAAAATATCTTGTTTACTTCACTGTCACACTGCCGCTAGTCATTCTAATGTCTGCACAATTTGACATAAATTCGTTGAAACTCCATCGGTTACTAACCAAATTCTAACGTTATAAGGCTTTTCTGCTTATCTATTATTTGAGCCAGCGCCTGAGAAAAGCCTATTTTGGTGTGTCACACACTTTCTTTTTCTTCAAATTCCATCTCCGCTTAGGAGGTCGGCAATCATCATAGCTATTCGGACTTTACAGAGGGCTGCTCTGAAAAGCTCATTTGATGCACATCCGTATCATTCTCTCAGGTTGAGCAGCCACGATACTCTGCGTCTCTCTATTTTTCTTTTTTCTTAAATCTTTCCCTGCCACTGGCGAAGCGTCCATGTAACCATTTCATGGTTACCATTGGTAAAAGTTAAAAATCTTGCAAATAAATATTTTGTGACTACTATGAAATAATTCCATTTATATTTTTTACTGACAATGATGGAGTATGTTGAAAAAAGACAATTAAGTAGGTGGGGGCATCTACAACGACTACAGAAAGAAGTACCAGTTAAAAAGATATGGGAAATGAAGGTGCAGGGAAAAAGAAGTAGAGGAAGACCGAGAGAGACATGGAACGAAGTGATGGCAAGGATTCTTGACAAAAAAGAATATCATGGAACGACAAAAGGCGATGGCACAGGACAGGAAACAACGGAAGAGATTTGTGCACTGTTAACAGAGCACACGTTAATACCTACACCCGAGAGGGTAGAAGGTCTAAAGATTATATATATATATATATATATATATATATATATATATATATATATATATATATGAAACTTAAAGCTAAAATCAATATCAACAAAAGAATTAATATTAAAATTAAACTCACCAGGCTTCCGGGTTGAACCGCGTCGTTGGTTTCTAGGCCGAGCTTTCGACGTCCTCTCTGACGTCATCTTCAGGGCTTCCGGGGTCTCAGTCTCCTGAGGCTCCAGACACTACACTCACTACTCACTACTTCACTACTCACTGCAATACTGTTGTTTCTGACGCTGGGGCGGTCATTTATACCGTGGACTGATGTGACTGACGTGGCTGTCGATGACGTGGCGGAGTGGGAATTAGCGCGAAGACTATTTGGAGTGGCGCGAAGATTTTTGACGGCTGGAATTGTATTTGTAGATGGAGCGGACGATGTTTTCTTTAGGAGGGGTCTCCAAGTCGAAGGTAAACGGATGCCGTCATCTCTTTTATTGAGACAACTTGGCCGTTTTTCGATTTCTATGGCTTCTCGGATAATCCTTTGTTTTTTCCAAACAAAGGATTATCCGAGAAGCCATAGAAATCGAAAAACGGCCAAGTTGTCTCAATAAAAGAGATGACGGCATCCGTTTACCTTCGACTTGGAGACCCCTCCTAAAGAAAACATCGTCCGCTCCATCTACAAATACAATTCCAGCCGTCAAAAATCTTCGCGCCACTCCAAATAGTCTTCGCGCTAATTCCCACTCCGCCACGTCATCGACAGCCACGTCAGTCACATCAGTCCACGGTATAAATGACCGCCCCAGCGTCAGCAACAACAGTATTGCAGTGAGTAGTGAAGTAGTGAGTAGTGAGTGTAGTGTCTGGAGCCTCAGGAGACTGAGACCCCGGAAGCCCTGAAGATGACGTCAGAGAGGACGTCGAAAGCTCGGCCTAGAAACCAACGACGCGGTTCAACCCGGAAGCCTGGTGAGTTTAATTTTAATATTAATTCTTTTGTTGATATTGATTTTAGCTTTAAGTTTCATTGTATTAACCGCGGAAACCTTTCCGAACATATATATATATATATATATATATATATATATATATATATATATATATATATATATATATATATATATATATATATATATATATATATATATATATATATATATATATATATATATATATATATATATATATATATTTTAGAAAAGAAAATAGTCGTTTTCGTTTTGATTCAATTCGAGTCTCTTGCCATCCTCCGACACCGTGTTTCGGGGTCTACCCCTTTTCAAAGAGGCTATGCAAGTAGACTGAATTGAATCATAACGAAACGAAGAAGAACTGCATATATTAAAATATTTGCAGCAGAGTGTGGTTAGACTGTCCTCTAATGGGAAATGAAGAAATGTCGTTATTGTTACTCATATATTTTTTACTAACAGAAATATTTATTAATAGTACCTAATTCAGTAAATAGTCAACTAGACGCACGAAAATATTGGCGAGATTATGTGAATCCGTTGCACGTTATTATATTTATGCTGTTACCACAATTGGGTATGGTATTGTATTGGGTATGGTATAAAGGCGCAGTCTCTCTTATGCGATTGTCGCATGCGTTTGACGCAAGCAGCAGTCGCAAGCGATGTTCTGTGCACTCCTCAAATGTAAACTTTATACGAGCGGTCTGTCTTGTGCTCCGACGCGAGGAATCGCATGCGCCTGCTGCATCGACTGGTGATGATAGCAGTGCTTTGCAGTGACTGCATGCGTCCATTTCATAAAACAACAAAAAATTTGACATAAAATTTAAAAGTTTGTTGTTTATTGTTTATCAACTTATGATAACGAGGTTAAGACGCTTTGTTAATTAATATTTTAATAATATGTAATTTCCAGATATAAATAAGCAATGCTGTTGTTTTCATAATTGCACAGAGAATAACCATTTTGTACTAACCTTAATGTGACACCAAGTTTTTCTTCTGGTGTTATCACTCTATTTAACATTCTTGTAGGAGATTTCGTTGTGTCTTTCTTAATAGCACATAACAAGAAATGGAACTGGTTCTTCGTCACGCGAAAGATACTATGAGACTTGTTCTCATTATCAACCATATATTTACTTATTAAATTGTTTTGGTATCCTTCTTCAACCCTATTCACATACATTTAATCAGTTTTACTCTTTTTTGGTTTACCTTCATCTGAGAGCATCATTTTTAAAATGTTATCCTCCAATTATTGCTCTTTTAATATGTGAAGATAAACCTGTCTCTGTAGATGCTCCATTATTATTATCACTAAATTAATTACTACTTACTACTATTACTACTACCTATTAATAATTATAAATTACTAAATTTTAATATTACTATTATTATAAATGACTAATGAATATTATTAATTACTAAGTATTACTATTATTATAAATTACTAAATATTCCTATTATTATTAATTACTAAGTATTACTATAATTATAAATTACTAAATATCAATATTATTATAAGTTACTATGAAGCAATGTTACGGTTATCGGTGCTATTAGATAATATATAACATAACCTATTATTTTTAAAATTCCCGCTTTTCATCAGCTGTTCTATCTGATGCGTCTAAACGCACAAGAGAGACCACCCCAACCACTGTGTTAATTGCTTGCGTCGAACGCATGCGACAATCGCATAAGAGAGACTGCGCCTTAATGCAGCAGAAAACTCACTGTCGCTCGGGACTAGCTCGTTTCTGAAAACTTTGAAGGAGCAACGGCTCTAGAGACGGCGCTTTGGCACGCTGTGTATATCAGCATTGTAACCATATGATTTTGGTTTCGTAAGTTCGTTTATATTATGGTTTATTAGCTATTACAGATTACAGTGTGCGTGCATTTAAACATGGAAGAGTGTTGATGCGTATTGCGTAATCGATCAACTAGTTGAAAAGTCATTCCACTTGTAGCCTAGTAAAATAAAATTACACTACATATAAATCAAAATGTAAATTCGTACAGGTTGAAACAAATTTTATATCAAAGTTTAAGTGGGTACAAAAGATATTTTCAAGAAAGTATCCAAATCATATAAGGGGATCATTATTTAAATAATTAAAAAGGGGTCATTTTTGCAAAAAAATTACTTTTTTAACTGCTGAGGTTATTCAGTTACTAATGAAGGTCTATAAGATTGTTTTCTGCAAAGCTGAAGGGCAAATCTTTCACATAAGATTTACTAAATTAAATTTGACCCCCTATTTATTTAAATAATTATACATAAAACTTTAAAAACAAATTTGCAAAAAATTATTTTTAGCGTTTTAAATAAGCACTATAAAATATATTATTTTACAAGAGAATTTGCTCTATGTTATCAGTATTAAATAAAAAAAAATTGGTCGAAAAGTATTTAATATTTTTTGAGATATTGAATTTGTTTTTTAAATGTTACTCTATTTTCAAATGCAAAAACGCGGTTGTTGCCAAAGAAATATTCACCTGTATTTAATCTTATTATTTTTATTTTTATGTATATTTTCTATAAATGTATTGATAAATTCAAATTTTAATTAAACTTCCCCCTAAAATGGCATTTGAAAATTATTCAAATTTGTTTATAATTTGTTTTTTTAATAACATCGCAATGCATAAATATTTTGACATGCCGTTTCGATAACTCGGTTGCTGGGAATTTTTCAATAATTATCAAAATTTTTTCTTCTTTTTTCCTTTTCTTTTTTTTTTTCTTGGAGTTATATTACTACGGGCCCTTTTAGGGTTAAGTTTCATTAGGAATGTCGAATCTCTAAGTTTTAGATTCTAGACCTAAAAATATTAATAATGGTCTAAAATCACTTAAATAAAATGTGGCTACTTACTGAGTTACAGGGTGTTTTATTTAAAAATTTAACAATTATTTTTACCAAGTACTTTCAAACTATTTGACGTATCCTTATCATACTTGGCAGAAAGTGTGGGTACTATACAGTCTACTAAATTGTGATAAATAAAAGTTTCTAGCTACTGCCAGAGGCGTACGACAGGGAATAGTTAATGATTGACCCTTCCCAAATTCTACGCCACTGAGGGGATTACCATTTTAGCAAAATTTTTCGATTCTCTAATACTTTCTATGTAAATAATATACTCTTTACTGGTAACGATTAGGTCATTAGTTTTCGAGATATTGGACGTTAAAAATAAAAGAGCATAGTTATTTTGATTCATTCATTCATTCATTTTAAACTTCCAATATCTCTCAAACTGATGACTTTATCGATACCAATAAAGCTATTTACATACAAAGTATCGGAGAATCGAAAAATTACGCTAAAATAGTAATTCACTCAGTGGCGTAGAATTTGGGAAGGGTCAATAATTCACTATCCCCTGTCGTACTCCCCTGGCACTAGCTAGAAACGTTTATTAATCACAATTTAGTAGGGTGTATAATAGCCACACTTTCTGCCAAGTATGATAAGGATACGTCAAATAGTTTTAAAGTAGTTGGTAAAAATAATTTTTCAATTTTTAAATAAAACACCCTGTAACTCAGTAAGTAGCCACATTTTATTTAAGAGATTTTAGTTAAATCTTAATATTTTTAGGTCTAGAATCTACAACTCAGACATTCGACATTCTTAATAAAATTTTACATTAAAAGGGCCCGTAGTAATATAACTCCAAGAAAAAAAAGAAGAAGAAAAAACGACAAAAAAATTTTGTTAATTAGTAAAAAATTCTCAGGAACCCAATTATCCAAACGGCATTTCAAAATACTCAATCCCCCCGACGTTATTAAAAAAACAAATTATAAACAAATTTGAATAGTTTTCAAATGCCATTTTAGGGGGCAGTTTAATTGAAATTTGAATTTATCAATACATTTATCGAAAATATACATAAAAATAAAAATAATGGGATCTTAAGCAGGTGAATATTTCTTTGGCAACAACCACGTTTTTGCAATTGAAAATATGGTAACATTTAATAAACAAATTCAATATCTCAAAAAATATTAAATATTTTTCGACCAATTTATTTTTAATTAATACTGGTAACATAGCGCAACTTACACTGTAAAATAAGATATTTTATAGTGCTTATTTAAAACGCTAAAAATATTTTTTTGCAAATTTGTTTTTAAAGTTTTATATACAATTATTTAAATAAATACGTGGTCGAATTTAATTTAGTAAGTCTTATGTGAAAGATTTACCCTTCAACTTTGCAGAAAAAAATCTCATAGACCTTCATTAATAAGTGAATTACCTCAGCAGTTAAAAAAGTATATTTTTTGCAAAAATGACCCCTTTTTAATTATTTAAACAATGATCCCCTTGTATGATTTGGATACTTTCTTGAAAATATCTTTTGTACCCACCTAAAATTTGATATAAAATTTGTTTTAACCTGTACGAATTTACATTTTGACTTTTTTTATTTTATTAGGCTATTGTATATTTTTTTATATATAATTTTGAAGAAAAAAATGGGATTATTGAAAATGGAAGACTCAAAATATAAACAATATTTTTGAAAATATGTTATTTTTTCTACTTGTTAATTTGTTTATGTTAATTTTATGGAAGAATAATCTGTTTAGTTTGTTTATTATGTATTGTTATATCTATTACATATACATAATTACATACATATAATTTGGGAATAGTGATTTGTTTAATTTTATCCCACAGGAATAAAAACAAAAACTTATATTTGGGAGCTTCAAATAATTTTTTAAATAAGATTTTTTTTACATCTGGTTTTGGTAACACTTTCGAAAAAGTCACACGTCGCCACTGTTCCCTGCATAATGAGTTGGAGTAAGTTGTATTTCTCTGCACGTGTAATTATATCCGAGATATCCCAATTTTCTGGTTTTGATTGTATTTAAGACTTAAATTCCTTTATTCATCTTTCTCAGAACCTCTTTGTTTGTGAAGTGTTTTGTGAAGTCCAGTATTTTCATTGACGCCGCATTTAAAGTCCAAGCATCCATTCCGTAAAACAAAGTCGAGAAAACGTAGCACCTAGCCAACCTTACTCTTAGCTCTAACTTCAGATCTTTTGCGCAGAGCAGTTTTCTCATTTTGTTAGCTCTAGCCTTTTCTATTCTAATTTTTATTTCCTGAAAGTAATCATTTATGGAGTTGAGCATCGTTCCAAGATATGCACATTGATGTACTCATTTGACATTGGTTTCGTTTATGAGGAGATTCTCGTTATTTCTTTGCGTTTAGATATTCTCATAAATGTTGTCTTCGTGATGTTCATTGTTAGACCGTATTCTTAGCTATACATCGCTATTCTGTTCACCAGTCTCTGAAGATCTTCAATATTTTCGGCTAAGATGACAGGGCTATTCGCATATCTATATCTAATATTGTTAATGGTAACTCCGTTTACCTTAATTCCAGCTGTTTCACCCTCAGGAGTGAGTTAGTTTAAGGATCTCCTCCGAGTAAGCTTTAAAAAGAACTGGCAACAAGAGGCATGCCTGTCTCACCCGGTCTCGCACAATTTAGTCCCCATTAAATTCGTACAAATCTTCCCACTGTCTTTAGTTAATCGACAATTATATTGATCTTGGTGGTATCTGGTATCAGGCCCCTGCTTCTAATTCAAATTTCGACTCAAAACAAGTCGCAATCGATATGGCGACGTTGAAATGAGACTGTGCGAGCCTTGTGGATTTTAGTTGAACTAACGAAATGATGTCATGAAATAGCGACTTATCGAAATTAATTGCGACTCCAAAAAAGTGGTTGATATTATAATTTCGAGTCGAAATTATTGTGACACGCACATGAATGAATGGCCGAAAGCGAGGTTAGGTTTAGTTTAGGAGATGTGTTTTGTTTGTTTCTTGCAAGGAAAACTAAAGCAAAAGGTATTAATATGGCTGGATTTTATGGAAATTTGCTGGTTTTGGAGGAATTAGATAGAACAGTATTAAATTAGAAATATAATAATTGAGAATGTTCACAACGTGAATTATCAACTCAATGAAAGGTGTAAGGTAATAATCTGGGAAAATTAGTATAAAACAAGGAAAATTATGTACCAGCTATTTTATTGCTGGACATGCTGAAATCAAATCTTAAGATTTCATATATTATTAGTAATATAGCTATGCAAAGTCCGCAGAAAGTGTGCTATTTGGTTTATAAACAAATTAGCGCTCCGAAATCTGTGTTTCAATTGTTGCTCTGTAACTCAGAAGATTTTAACGTTAAACCAAAAACACTCACATAAAAATTCACTGTAATTTAATTCTGCACATAGATATTTTTTTTCTAATTCCTTCAGCCAAAACTTTCCTCGGAAAATTCGGGTTTTCCAAACAAAATCTTTAATTTTAAACTAAAAATGTTATTGACGTAATTATTTATCAATAATTAAATAACTTGTTGACATAAATCTTTTTTGTTATGAGTGCCTTGAAGATCTGAAAATTTGTATGTACAAATAGGACCGGAATAAAAAGGTGATGGTTCAAAAATTGAAATCCTGTTGTTTATAACTCTGTCGCAAATGCCGGTCAAATTTGACCGGATATACCTGGAACCACTCAATTCAATTTTTTTTTCTTTGAAGAAGAAGCCGTGCCTTTTTCAACAGCGTTAACTTAATTTAATTTAATCTGATATTTTCTGAGGGGTTCCATTTGTTTATAAGCCAAAAAATTGTTTCTTTATATCATTACTGAGACCGCTTAAATAGTCCAATTTCAATTCTGTAAAGTACGTTGAATAGGTATAGAGCTTTTTTATACGAAAATCATAGTTATTCTGGTGTATCATAATCTTTCTGGTTATTATTTCGACCGAAATTTTTTATTTAACATTTTAATTATTGCTAAACTATTGGTTAGATTGTCGCCGGCCTCCTGGTATATAATCTGCTATAAAAAATCTTCCATGTCACCAGTTTATTTAAATATTGATAAATAATTACTTTTCTAAAATTTTAATTGAAAATTGCAGATTTTTTTGGATTTTCCGGGTAAATTTTTTGTTGAAGGAAATCGGAAGAAAAATAACTTTATGCAGAACTAAATTACGGTAAATTTTTATTTGAGTGTTTTTGGCTCAAAGGAAAAATCTTAGGAGTTACAGAGCACTAATTGAAAAAAAAAAGAATATTTGGGAGTGCTAATCAGTTTATAAATAAAATAACACACTTTCTGCGGACTTGTCCATATTACTAAATATTATGCCAATAAACAGGAGGACCAACCCAAATTCTGAGCAGTGTCAAAATGATAACGTTAATATCCCCAGTTGGAACTAATATCGAATTGAATAAGAATCGCTATAAATTGCATTTGTCATGGCGGAGTCGAAATTAAATTGCGACATCGAAATGAATTAGAATCGGGCCCCAGGTATGGTATCATCATTTTTATTTTGTGTAATAGTGCGACTCCTATTGTCTTCATATGTTTGTCACATAGTCCATATATGTTGTTTTTATTCTTTAATATCAACTATTGGATTTTCTTGAGTATCTGTTAAAATTCCCGACCTTTTTGATTTATATCTTTGTGTGGAGATTAAACGAATCCTGTGTACGTTCTAATATCTCGATTTCTTCAGACTGTACATCCAGAATTATTATATTCTAACTATTAACTATTTTCATTTGCAGACTTATAAAAAACTAGCCGATGGAACAATACAATATACTTGTCAACATGGAGAAAACGAATGCACCGTTAATAGAATACACGCTTGTGTCATTGACCAAAATCCAACTCAATCAGATCTTATAAGCTTTATGCAATGCCATTTATCTCAAGCTAGCGCATATAACATTTATGAGGAGTTGATGGATATGGCAAAAGATGTAAGTTTTTATTAAGTTAAATATTTAGAGTATTTCAATACAGAAACAGACGAAATAAAAAAAAAATATTAGAATCAATTTTAATTTTTGGATGGCCATCAATTGCTATATACAGGGTGGGGCATTAGTGTGACAAAGTCCAATTACTCGTTTGTCGTAAGAGATACGAAAAAAAGTTATTTAGGTAAAAGTTGGGACACTGATAGTACCATAATTTAAAAATATTTTCAAATATACAGGGGCGTCCGTATTGACAGGGTGACACAAACTTATGTATTTTTTAAATGGAACACCCTGTATATTTTTACATTTTTGGATTCTCCTCAATATTTCCTTTCTTAAAATATATGGTTTTGTAATATTATACGAGGTAGTTTAAAAGTTAATTACGTTTTTTTGTTAATTTCGTAGCAATATCTACACCCTGTAGAACTGTAGTAATTTGACATCAAATTTTCTATTTATATTCAAACGATTTTTAATATAGTATAGCGAAATGTTTAATTTTAGTATACAGGGTGGGTCGAAACTCGGAATGAGTATTTTCTGAGTTTTCTTAAATGGAACACCCTGTATTTTAGTATTCTGATATAATGATATTTTATGGTACTTTTTTATTTCTTAAGCATTCCCTATACCTATGTAAGTGCTTTAATTTGTATGTTATTCGTGATTCTTGTCAAACATTAATTGCAATTAAAATTACGTGAAATTTTAATAGGTGGCCATGAAATTATCCAATCAAAAATAATTTCTCGAAAAAAAAATACGTAATAATCTAGCCTGATCCTTAATTTATTAATATTGGATGAGATATCCAAATACATTCGTAGTTAAGGTTGTTGGGACTTTAAATTGTTGTTGGAAATATTAATCAAACATACAAAATTCTCCCTAGTTGGCTGACACAAAATGTGCTTAAACATTTGACATTATATTATTTACTAGCTGACCCGGCAGACTTCGTACTGCCTCAATAGATAAAAACAAACTGTTGTATACAATAAACTTAAAATTAACAAAAGGAATTCGTAATTAATAAACAAAAATGCTCGATGTGAATGAGGTTTTATTATTATTTTTAATTAATTACACATGATGTTTGAAATAATAAAGTTTAGTTAGAAGTAACAAAATAAAGTTTGTAGTGCAACAGTTACAATCTTAAATTTGTTTATCTTATAATGAATATAACAGCTTTATTATATCTACATTCAAAACAACCATCTATTTATTATTAGGTTCGGGGAGATTCCAAGTCTATAGGTGTTGATTAAATAAAATTAAATTCAATTAAAATTAAATAAAAAGTAAATGAAGTAAATTAAAATTAAATTCAATTGAATAAACGTAAATAAAAATAAAAAAAACTGAATAAAATTAAATACAAATAAATAAAATCATATTAACTTAAATACAATTAAATAAAGTTAAAAAAGAATTAAATAAAAATAATAAATAAATTAAAAAATAATAATAAAATTAAATAAAAGAAAATATAGTCTAATAAAAATAAATAAAATTTAATAAAATGAAATAAAATAAAATAAACAAAAATAAATAAAATACTTAAACTAAATAAAATTAAACAAAATGAATTAAAATTAAATAAAATTTTATAAAATAAACAAAAATAAATAAAATACTTAAACTAAATAAAATTAAACAAAATGAATTAAAATTAAATAAAATTTTATAATTTGCTGCTTGTTCTTTTCGTGTGCTCAGAATTTTTCTCCTGCTTACGGTTCCGTTTAGAGATATTTTTTGAAAATTTCGCAAAATTAAAAAATTCATATTTTGCCCAATTTGAGTCCCAAAGTTAAACTGTGCCACTTCTCTTCTATGAAATTTGTCGCTCGTTCTTCTTCTGTCCTCAGAATATTCCTACGGCTTGAGATATTGTATTTCGGACACCGATTGTGCTAGACAAAAAATTTTAGTACGGTTCTGCTCGGAATTAGCAAGGAGTCTACCTACTTAATTTCATATTTTTCACGTCATTATTGTGAGAGTTACGGCGTCATGGGCAACCCCCTAATGACATACGGGTATGAAATATAGACAGCAACCTACTCCCAGTACAGTCCAATATACCTGCAAAATTTCATAAAAATCGGTTAAGTCGTTTCGGAGGAGTATGGTAACAAACACTGCGACCGGCGAATTTTTATATAGATGTAAAATATTTAAATGGCTATTAAAAAATAACGGTCTGAGATAAAAAATTGAAAATTTAGGATTGTATGTATCTTTTGCTTCTACATCTCATAAAAATAGTAAAAAACGGTTTTTCCAAAAATTAAAAAAATATATCAGGGGGGGCAACACCCCTTATGACGTACGGGTATGAAACTCCATATTATCCTATTCCCAGACCGCTAGAATATACATGTAAAATTTCATAAAAATCTGTTCAGTCGTTCTCGAGTTATAAATGGTGTAACTAACACAACCTCGACTTTCTTTTATATATATAGATGTAAAATATTTAAATGGCTATTAAAAAATAACGGTCTGAGATAAAAAATTGAAAATTTAGGATTGTATGTATCTTTTGCTTCTACATCTCATAAAAATAGTAAAAAACGGTTTTTCCAAAAATTAAAAAAATATATCAGGGGGGCAACACCCCTTATGACGTACGGGTATGAAACTCCATATTATCCTATTCCCAGACCGCTAGAATATACATGTAAAATTTTAAAAATCTGTTCAGTCGTTCTCTAGTTATAAATGGTGTAACTAACACAACCTCGACTTTCTTTTATATATATAGATGTAAAATATTTAAATGGCTATTAAAAAATAACGGTCTGAGATAAAAAATTGAAAATTTAGGATTGTATGTATCTTTTGCTTCTACATCTCATAAAAATAGTAAAAAACGGTTTTTCCAAAAATTAAAAAAATATATCAAGGGGGGCAACACCCCTTATGACGTACGGGTATGAAACTCCATATTATCCTATTCCCAGACCGCTAGAATATACATGTAAAATTTCATAAAAATCTGTTCAGTCGTTCTCGAGTTATAAATGGTGTAACTAACACAACCTCGACTTTCTTTTATATATATAGATGTAAAATATTTAAATGGCTATTAAAAAATAACGGTCTGAGATAAAAAATTGAAAATTTAGGATTGTATGTATCTTTTGCTTCTACATCTCATAAAAATAGTAAAAAACGGTTTTTCCAAAAATTAAAAAAATATATCAGGGGGGGCAACACCCCTTATGACGTACGGGTATGAAACTCCATATTATCCTATTCCCAGACCGCTAGAATATACATGTAAAATTTCATAAAAATCTGTTCAGTCGTTCTCGAGTTATAAATGGTGTAACTAACACAACCTCGACTTTCTTTTATATATATAGAAGATGTAAAATATTTAAATGGCTATTAAAAAATAACGGTCTGAGATAAAAAATTGAAAATTTAGGATTGTATGTATCTTTTGCTTCTACATCTCATAAAAATAGTAAAAAACGGTTTTTCCAAAAATTAAAAAAATATATCAGGGGGGGCAACACCCCTTATGACGTACGGGTATGAAACTCCATATTATCCTATTCCCAGACCGCTAGAATATACATGTAAAATTTCATAAAAATCTGTTCAGTCGTTCTCGAGTTATAAATGGTGTAACTAACACAACCTCGACTTTCTTTTATATATATAGATGTAAAATATTTAAATGGCTATTAAAAAATAACGGTCTGAGATAAAAAATTGAAAATTTAGGATTGTATGTATCTTTTGCTTCTACATCTCATAAAAATAGTAAAAAACGGTTTTTCCAAAAATTAAAAAAATATATCAGGGGGGGCAACACCCCTTATGACGTACGGGTATGAAACTCCATATTATCCTATTCCCAGACCGCTAGAATATACATGTAAAATTTCATAAAAATCTGTTCAGTCGTTCTCGAGTTATAAATCGTGTAACTAACACAACCTCGACTTTCTTTTATATATATAGATGTAAAATATTTAAATGGCTATTAAAAAATAACGGTCTGAGATAAAAAATTGAAAATTTAGGATTGTATGTATCTTTTGCTTCTACATCTCATAAAAATAGTAAAAAACGGTTTTTCCAAAAATTAAAAAAATATATCAGGGGGGGCAACACCCCTTATGACGTACGGGTATGAAACTCCATATTATCCTATTCCCAGACCGCTAGAATATACATGTAAAATTTCATAAAAATCTGTTCAGTCGTTCTCGAGTTATAAATGGTGTAACTAACACAACCTCGACTTTCTTTTATATATATAGATGTAAAATATTTAAATGGCTATTAAAAAATAACGGTCTGAGATAAAAAATTGAAAATTTAGGATTGTATGTATCTTTTGCTTCTACATCTCATAAAAATAGTAAAAAACGGTTTTTCCAAAAATTAAAAAAATTTATCAGGGGGGCAACACCCCTTATGACGTACGGGTATGAAACTCCATATTATCCTATTCCCAGACCGCTAGAATATACATGTAAAATTTTAAAAATCTGTTCAGTCGTTCTCTAGTTATAAATGGTGTAACTAACACAACCTCGACTTTCTTTTATATATATAGATGTAAAATATTTAAATGGCTATTAAAAAATAACGGTCTGAGATAAAAAATTGAAAATTTAGGATTGTATGTATCTTTTGCTTCTACATCTCATAAAAATAGTAAAAAACGGTTTTTCCAAAAATTAAAAAAATATATCAAGGGGGGCAACACCCCTTATGACGTACGGGTATGAAACTCCATATTATCCTATTCCCAGACCGCTAGAATATACATGTAAAATTTCATAAAAATCTGTTCAGTCGTTCTCGAGTTATAAATGGTGTAACTAACACAACCTCGACTTTCTTTTATATATATAGATGTAAAATATTTAAATGGCTATTAAAAAATAACGGTCTGAGATAAAAAATTGAAAATTTAGGATTGTATGTATCTTTTGCTTCTACATCTCATAAAAATAGTAAAAAACGGTTTTTCCAAAAATTAAAAAAATATATCAGGGGGGGCAACACCCCTTATGACGTACGGGTATGAAACTCCATATTATCCTATTCCCAGACCGCTAGAATATACATGTAAAATTTCATAAAAATCTGTTCAGTCGTTCTCGAGTTATAAATGGTGTAACTAACACAACCTCGACTTTCTTTTATATATATAGATGTAAAATATTTAAATGGCTATTAAAAAATAACGGTCTGAGATAAAAAATTGAAAATTTAGGATTGTATGTATCTTTTGCTTCTACATCTCATAAAAATAGTAAAAAACGGTTTTTCCAAAAATTAAAAAAATATATCAGGGGGGCAACACCCCTTATGACGTACGGGTATGAAACTCCATATTATCCTATTCCCAGACCGCTAGAATATACATGTAAAATTTTAAAAATCTGTTCAGTCGTTCTCTAGTTATAAATGGTGTAACTAACACAACCTCGACTTTCTTTTATATATATAGATGTAAAATATTTAAATGGCTATTAAAAAATAACGGTCTGAGATAAAAAATTGAAAATTTAGGATTGTATGTATCTTTTGCTTCTACATCTCATAAAAATAGTAAAAAACGGTTTTTCCAAAAATTAAAAAAATATATCAAGGGGGGCAACACCCCTTATGACGTACGGGTATGAAACTCCATATTATCCTATTCCCAGACCGCTAGAATATACATGTAAAATTTCATAAAAATCTGTTCAGTCGTTCTCGAGTTATAAATGGTGTAACTAACACAACCTCGACTTTCTTTTATATATATAGATGTAAAATATTTAAATGGCTATTGAAAAATAACGGTCTGAGATAAAAAATTGAAAATTTAGGATTGTATGTATCTTTTGCTTCTACATCTCATAAAAATAGTAAAAAACGGTTTTTCCAAAAATTAAAAAAATATATCAGGGGGGCAACACCCCTTATGACGTACGGGTATGAAACTCCATATTATCCTATTCCCAGACCGCTAGAATATACATGTAAAATTTCATAAAAATCTGTTCAGTCGTTCTCGAGTTATAAATGGTGTAACTAACACAACCTCGACTTTCTTTTATATATATAGATGTAAAATATTTAAATGGCTATTAAAAAATAACGGTCTGAGATAAAAAATTGAAAATTTAGGATTGTATGTATCTTTTGCTTCTACATCTCATAAAAATAGTAAAAAACGGTTTTTCCAAAAATTAAAAAAATATATCAGGGGGGGCAACACCCCTTATGACGTACGGGTATGAAACTCCATATTATCCTATTCCCAGACCGCTAGAATATACATGTAAAATTTCATAAAAATCTGTTCAGTCGTTCTCGAGTTATAAATGGTGTAACTAACACAACCTCGACTTTCTTTTATATATATAGATATAGTTACAGTTGATTTGTTACCATTACTAATATTAATTTTTCTAATGAGGAACTGATTAAAATGACTTTGTGCTAGGAGAATATAACAAAAATGAGCTACTTGAAATAAAAATATATCATCCAACAATTCCCTGATAGACGACAACCAAAAAGAGAAACTTTTGAAAGTATACTAAAACGGTTTCAACAGACTAGATACTTAGATTGTAAGAACGGTTCTACTAATATGCAAATCCTGAGTGACACTAAGGATTACATTTAATTCCTGCTTTCTTCACTTACAATAGTTTTTTTTCGATCAGATTTATCACAATCTAAGTATCCAGTCCGTTGAATCCATTCCAGTATATTTTTAAACGTTTCTCTTCTTAGTTGTCGTCTATTAGGGAATTTTTTATGAAAAATTCTTATTGCAAGTAGCACATTTTTGTTATACTCCACTAGCACAAAAATCTTATTAATCAGTTCCTCATTAGAAAAATTCATATTAGTAATGGTAACAAAGCAACTGGAACTATAGAAATAGTATAATGTCAAATTTTTAAGGAAATTAAGTGTCATAGCCGACTAGGTAGAATATTGTAAGTTTTTATTAATATTTTGCGCACCAACAAATTTAACTACGAATTAATTTGGATATCTCATCCAATATTAATAAATTAAGAATCAGGCTAGATTATAATGTATGTTTTTTCGAAAAATTATTTTTGATTGAATATTTTTACGGCCACCTAATAAAATTTCACGTAATTTTTCTTGCAATTAATGTTGGCCTAAAAAATCACGAATAACTTACAAATTAAAGCACTTAGGTATAGGGAATGGTTAAGAAATAAAAAGTACCATAAAATATCATTTCATTACAATACTAAAATACAGGGTGTTCCATTTAAGAAAACTCGGAAAATACTCATTCTGTTTCGACCAACCCTGTATACTAAAATTTAACATTTCGCTATACTGTTAATGTTTAACAATAGTAGACTATATTAAAAATCGTTTGAACATAAAATAAAAATTTGATGTCAAATCACTACAATTCTACAGGGTTGCGACGAAATTAACAAAAAAACGTAATTATCTTTTAAAATACCTCGTACAATATTACAAAACCATATATTTTAATAATGGAAACATTGAGGAGAATCCAAGAATGTAAAAACATACAGGGTGTTCAATTTAAAAAAATATAAGTTTGTGTCACCCTGTCAATACGTACGCCCCTGTGTATTTGAAAATATTTTTAAATTGTGGTCCTAGCAGTGTCCCAACTTTTAACTAAATAACTTTTTTTCGTATCTCTTACGACAAACGGATAATTGGACTTTGTCACACTAATGCCCCACCCTGTATGTGTGCTGGACATTACGATGTAATCCATGATTTTTTTAAATACAAACGGATGTCATTGGACACTTCATTTGAAAGGTCTCCTAACCGATTTTGCAACGATGTATTATTCGAATATTCTTTTCTGCAGTGGTACCCAAAATTATGTACTTATTTAAGTAAAAAGGAATTACAATAACTACTCATTCACTAAAATAAATTACGTTAGGAAAGAATTTACTGCGCGGTTTTCTCATTGCATCATTGCTGAAGGTCGTCAATTTGAATATTTCTTATGATTTTATTGAATGTTACTAAACATTTATTATAAGTTTGTTGCAATAATAAATCAACAGTTTTGGTTAACTTTGAAGAAAAAAATATTCAAAGAATTGCATCGTTACAAAAACGATTAGAAGACCTTTCAAATGAGGTGTCTTGCGACCTCGGTTATTATTTAAAAAAAATCGTTGACCAATTATTTTTAATAACCATTTTTACAGTGCTCTGGAGGTACTATTTCTTTTGATCGTGTTCAAAATTGTGTAGAAGGATCTCATGCAGACGAACTTTTGATGGCATACTCCGAGAGACAATCAAAATTGTATCCTGCACTACCATTTGTCCCAAATATACGATTTAATGGTGTTTATGATACGGAATTGGAAGATGAGGCTACCAAGGATTTTTTTGCCACTATTTGCAAAGTATTAAAAGACAATAAACCTGAGGTTTGTGGGTAAAATGATTTTTCTCAAAACTTCTTTAGTATCATTAAAAATACATTTTATAGAACAATAGTTTTAAATAAAATCATTGAACTAAATGAATAATGAATTTATTTAATATTTGTACCTCTTATTGAAAATATTCAGAATTCACCCTTCAGAGATTCCAAAGTTTCATACTGGCCAGAGAGCTAAATAGTCAATTAGACCACTCAAAAGAAATTAGAAGACGCATTGAAATAGCAAGGTCTGGTTTCATGAACATGCGTAAATGCTCTGTAACCCCAAGCTATCAGTCACAATAAGATTGAGAACACTAAAGTGTTATGTGTGGTCTCTATTACTATATGGCTGTGAGACCTGGACATTAAAACAGTATGACGTTCAACAAATTGAAATCATTCGAAATGTGGATGTACCGCCGAATGTTAAGAATAAGCTTGACCAGCAGAACTACTAATGAAGAAGTACTGAAAAGAATGAACACACGTCCTCATCTGGTCAATACTATCCAAATTAAAAAGACGTCATATCTAGAACACATAATGCGCCATAGGGAGTTTAAGCAGCTCCAAATAATATTAGAAGGCAATATCGAAGGTAAGAGGGGTATAGGAAGAAAGAAAAAAGAATGTGTGTGTGTACTTTGTACGCACGTAAGAAGTTATACTTCTATTATATGATTATATGATTATAAACGAAATTAATATACTTTTTATTTATATTTTATTTAAATATTAAATTAATTTATACTTACTACTTCTCAAACATTTTTATTAAAACAGTGCCAAAAATTAAAATAATAAAAAAATAAAACACACACAAACACATTAAAAATGACACAAATGATTTCTGAACATTAATTGTCGGAAAAATTTTTAACTAAATACGTATTTTCTGAAAATAAAATTATACAATAAATATACTTACAATTATAAAATGTATAAAAAAAATAAAAAAATAAAAGTTACTATTGGGATTCGAACCAACTTACCACGCGGCTGGTATTTGCGTTGTATTGGGATTCACTCGCATTAAAACTTCGCCACAGAGACAGCTTGTCATTATGTGCGAAGATCGTCTAACTAAACAGATTAACCTTTTGACATTTTTAACTTAGTAAATCAAATTATTTTGATTTTGAATTGAAATGATTTAGAATTGAAAAAATACAACAAAACATAGAGTAAGAAAACAATATATTAGGTGAATATTGATCGACATTTTGATGGTAATCAAATTATGTAAATAAAAGTATTACATACTACTTATGTATTTTGGTAGGTTCAAGGTAGGTATCGGAGCCCGTATAACGACTAATAAATTTCGCAATCACTTGCGTCGTGCAAAGTGGCTATGTTCAAATATCATAACAAAATTTGATCAACTATTTATAAAACACTTACCAGTGAAAGATTCTTTAGCTTTGAATAAGCGAGATCTGCGGCAGGCATACTAGTCACAGTTTGATGAGCTTTCACATTGGCATGCAACAATCATCTCTTCTATGTAAATAAGTCCAAAAATATAATATGAAAACTATTTAAAAAGGCAGTATAACCATTAACTAACTTTTTGTTTGTTGTTTCTCTTCCTACAAATTTTAAAACGCAACAAGCATACATTATAACCAAACCACAGTCCCACAGCTGCCATATTGGATAATTTTTGTCATGTCATTTGAACATCCAATCAGAACAAAGTTATAATGCGCATGCGCCCGGTCGCTAGGTTTTACCATATAAAATTTCACCGTCATTACGCCCGTAAAGAAGTATAACTTCAAAAAATCTTGGCTACAAAATTGGCACAGATTGGACCCATCATCATCATCATTCAATATTCGCTTATCCACTGCTGGACATAGATCTCCCTCATAATTTTTCATCTATTTCGATCTTGTGCCTCTTGCATCCAATTCCTATGAACCACTTAATTGGACCCACACAACAGGAAATGACTAAATTCATCAAGCCCAGAACAGAGAGAAATTTGGCATATTGATCGCCAACCTCAATAGAGAAGGAACTTTGGAGGAGCATTGAAAGTATAGCTTTCTTATCGCAGGCTACGGATGGAGCAATGGATTTCTCGGTACAATGGATCGCGCAGAGGAGTGAAAAAATAAAAACAAATTAAACGCGATATAACGAGTGTAACAACTCAAACAATCCTCGAAAATTTCCAAAAAATAGCACTCATTTGCAGATAATTCACTAACTACTCAACATACCTTCCTTCTTTTTCAATACAGGTAATTTTGTTCTAATACGAAAGTACTTCAATACCGTTCTAACCTTAGCCAGAGTAAGACTCTGAACACATTCGTTAATGACTCTTTCCAAATTTTTTTGACATCCATTTTATTGCAATCTATTTTATAAAAAAATAATAAACAATACATATGAGTGTTAAGAGTGTGACACAGTCAGTATTCACCCGGTGGTGAGTACCTAAAAGAGTACAGTAATGATTGAATTAGTATAGTTATTATTAAATTAATTTAATTAATTTGAATAGTACCATAGTAATAAGTGGGAATAATTAGTTAGTGTTGAGGTCAAGAGTGTCTGTTCTTTTTAGTCTTTTGTTCTGTAGGGGTGTCAGAAGATTGGTGACCAATATGTTTGGGTGAACCTGTAGTCTATTGTGGTACTTGGAGCACAGAGAAACAATTTCTTTTATTTTAACGTAATTTTAACTTTTCTGCTGAAGATGTTTAGCGAATGTGTTAGCACTCTATTCGTCACTTCGGGACCAGGTGCCATCATTTTTTCTTATCGGTGCTTTAGTTTATGATTTTGTTTTGAGTTTTTTAGACAATTTCCATAACGAGTAGTTCTTTTCTTCAGAGCTAGACAGATTCTCTAGAAAATAGTTTATTTCTTGTTTTTTTTTGTTCCTGTAGGACCTTTTTTAATTGACGGGTTGCTCTGTCTGTTGTATTTGGTTTACACATCTGGAGCACGGGTGGTCTGCCAACTTTTTCTTAATTGTCTTTTCTCGTATATCATGGTATTTATATAGAGCGGGTATGAGCCCGGTCTCTTAGCATATGATATATCAGGTGAAGTTTCCCATGCGGCTTGTTGAATTTTTACAGTTAGATGTTTGACTGCTTCTTCTATATCTTGCTCAGATTTTAGTGGTAGGTTTAAATTTATACTATTTTTTATTATATCTCAGAAGGTATTCCAGTTTGTCCGGCTGTTGGATAAAACTAGTGGTTTTGTGATGTGGTGCACCTGTGTACTTAGGGTAATAATGAAGGGAGAGTGATCAGATGAGAGATCGAACAAAGGTCGAACTTGTAAGTAGTTTAGAGAGATACCTTTGACAATACAGAAGTCGATGAGATCAGGCACTTTTCGTGTGTCGGTTGGCCAGTACGTCGGTTGACCCGTGGATGCTGTTAGTAAATTATTGTTTTGGACACTTTTTAATAATTCTCTACCTCGAGAAGTTATGACTCTTGATCCCCAATGAAGGTGTTTAGCATTATAGTCACCAGCAGCTATGAAGCGATTTCCGAGCTTTTTAAAGCATCTCGTAATCTCGTGAAGTGTTCTTCTTTAATAATTTTATTTGGTGGACAGTAAACTGCAGATAGTATAAGCTGGCTATTCCAATCAGTTATTGAGATAGATGTTGCTTGTAAGTTTACTTCACTATGCTTGATTATTTCATGGTGTCTAATGCTGTTTTTTATAATTATAGCAGTGCCTCCATGGGCTCTTCCTAGAGGGTGTTGAATCATATATGTTGAGAATTTGAGTATATTGAAGTAGCTTTTGTCTGTCATATGTGCCTCAGATATTAACATAACATCCAGATCATGCTCTGAAATAAAGGCTTTGACTTCCAGACTATGATTAGTCAGACCATTGGCGTTCCATGTACCAACTTTAGTTCAGTGTTGAAGGCTAAACTTTGTGACCAGTGTCATTAAGATGTCGAACATTTTGTCCATTCTCTCCATCAGTTTTGAGAAGACCTGTTCTAAGTTGTTTGTTGGTTGAAATGACATGGGTGGTAAACCTTGTTGTTGTTGAGGTGGGTCAAATTGTTAAGTATTGGAATTTGTTGCTCCTGCAACTTGAGCATGGCTGAGTGTTTGTTGTGGATTTTGCTGAATTGTATCATTTGTTGGTCTCTGTGGTGCTTTTGCGCGTAATGGTGGAAATTTACTTTCTTGTAATTCTTTGTAAACTGAGCAACCTCTGTAGTTTGCAGGGTGATTTTCTTCGCAGTTTACGCATTGGACTTCATTATTTCTTATTTTTCTTGGACATTCTTTGGTTCAGTGAGCACCTGTGCATTTAACACAACGGTGGCTTCTATGACAGTATTGACGAGTATGTCCAAGGTGCTGGCATCTTTGACATTGTGGTATCTCTCTTTTCGGGTGGGGAAGTTCTACTTTAACTACGGTGTTAAGTATTTTAGTTATTTGGTACACCTCTTTATTATTTAAATTTGTTTCAAGTTCGATACTAAACAGAGGAAGGCATTCTTTCGTGCCTCTTTGTCTTATGTTCGAGATATTTATGACTGAGTGGCCGAGCTCTGTGAATACCTTTTCTATGTCTTCCAGATCAGTAGAGGGGTGCAGGTTTCTAACCATGACTTGGAATCCTCGGTTTTGTTTTAGCTGATAAGTGTGGAACTGCGTTTTTTTTTCGGTTAGTGCTTTAACAGTTTCTTTGTAATTTTCTGCTGTGTCTAGCTGTACTTTAACTTGATCGTTATTTAGTCTTTTTAAAGTGTACTGTTTGGATGCTGTTTTGTCTAGTAAATCTTGCAGAGGTTTGATAAATGTTACATGTTGAATGTTACATGTTGAATGAATATGGGAGGAGGCCTCCTTGATTCTCTGCCAGTTATTCCGCTATTAGCTTCTTCTTCCGGCTTTTTGTTAGCTTCTTCTTCAGGCTCTTTGTTAGCCTCTTCTTTCGGCTCTTTGTCCAGAGCTGAGAATCTGTTTTCTGTCGAAGCTGGTTTTGTTAGCCAGTAGTCTGTTAGCACTGCTTGCTTTTTAATTCGATTGTCAGGACTTTCATTGTTTCGTGGACGCTTTTTGTACTGTACTGTCTCCCATACTTCTTGATCTTTTGAAGTGCTGGGTTGTGGGTTGTATTGATTCAGGTGCTATAATTGGGTTAGATTGTTGTTGATAATTATTTTAAGGTTGGGATAATTGTAGTAGGATTGTAGGATAGGCTGTGTTTGTTGCTAACATACCTTGAGAGAAGCATGGCATTTGCCCTAGTATTTGACTGTAGATCAATGGAGTGTTGGAACCTGGAACGTTTTGGTAGATCGTGTGCTGCATGTGATTTTCCATTTTACGACAATTTCCTAGGTTACTTGGTCTCGTAGATTCATGTCGCAAAATAATTTTTAGTTCCTGGACTAATAAGTCAAATAACACTGTTTTGTTGATTTGTGACTTTTTCCAAATGAGAAATAAATGTAAATTGCCTTTGAAGATACATCTTTTCGGGCAGATAATCCCACACGAAAAGAACAAGTGGTGTCAAATTTGGAAACAGAGGAGGCCAAAAAAGTTCAGAAACCCGATTTATAACACTTCCATTAAAACTATTGTCAAGGTATTCCTTACATCTAACTTACTGTTATATACTTAATACTTAGATTCATCGCTAAAATGTTACAAGATAGACATTATCTAAATAAAAGGTTAGTAACCCTTCAATGTTCAGTAGATTTTTAATACATTTTGTTTTGTGGAAATTTTGCTTATCATTTTTTATTAAAACGGAAAAGAGTTATCATGTTTGAAAAAAATTTAAATAGTGTCCAATATCGGTAATTTGAGAAAAATTTCATTTTTTTTTTCAACTAGAAGGACTTATTTGTATATCTAAACATAGTTCTTATTTCCGAAATACTTTTCATACTAAAAATTATCGATATTGTGAAATATAAAGTTACTTTATTCTTGCGGGAAATTCATATGGTCTGGAATAACTATTATACCTATTATTGATAAAATTTGATATCTGATGGTTGAATCTAGGGTTTTAGGTCATGCAAAGCATTTTATGCAGAATTTTTTTCGTAAAATTGATAATAAAAAAAGTTTCCCATATTATTTCAGCTTACGTAGATACAACAATGTGTATCAATTGTTTCGGATTAACAATGTCATCTGAATTAAATAGTTCGTGTTAATACTCTCAAGCAAAGATAATTGAGGTCAAAATATTTTGTCCAATAAATATTGGTAATTGTAATCTCTAAAACACAATATTGTAAATAAAGGTTTTGTCACAGGGTGAATATATTAATATGTTTATTATTTTACTTCCACTACTTTTATTTTAATTTAAAAAAGTATTAACAATCACATATACAGGGTCTCCAAAAACTCTGCCGACAATCGAAGACAGGAGATTCTTCAGATAATTTTAAGACAATTTAGTTCAATTCGCCTAGTCCGAGAATGCTTTCTAAGGGAGCTAGAGCTCTTTAAAGATGGCATCTTGTAATTAGTTTATCTTAAATACCTCCAGCACGCTTCAATTTAGAAAAACGAAAATAGGTACGTATATTTATCTTCCAGAGATAAATCGATTCCATCCATTGCCAATTTCTAGTACCGATCATAGGCGTCTGTTTTGGGTATGGCAACGGTTATTTTATCACATAACTTTTTGTCTTTAACTTTTAAGCATTTTTGACACTAGATTATTAAATTGTGAGGTATTAAAAGGTACTCTTGTTTTAAGTCGATAGGATACACCGTTTTCTAGAAAAATCGAATTGAAAATTTTTGTTTCTTGAATTTGAATAAAAATTCAAAAAAATTTTCACTAGTAATACCACTAGAGGTCAAATTATTTCCGGAAATTTTTTTGAGATCATGAATATTTTGAAAATTTCCCGAGTCGCAGACGAGGGAAATTTTCTAAAAATATTCATGATAAAAAAAAAATTTCCGGATATTAATTTGACTTCGCGTGGTATTCGGTAAGAAAATTCCACACCAAATTTGCATTTGAAAATCCAAAGCTGCATGAACAGATTAATAGCGCGCCATAGCTTTGTCAGCAATTATTTAGGCTTTCAAATTCGTAATTTCTACTCATTGTAGTTGCATGGGAATACCATTTCAAGATAGAAAATAGTATATTCTTCAATTTTACATAAGTTTTGAGTAACTACAAGTGATAGAAAATTATTTTTTGGCGTTTTTCTTAACGTGCGTTATGCGCGTTTTAATGGTATGGAATTCATAACCAGCGTCAGCAAGCATCAATCATAGGAGGCTGTGATCATTGTATTTTGACACTTCAAAACATCAAAAAAAAAACTCGCGTTTTGTTACAATAAATAATATTGCACAGTCAGTAAAACCAATAAAATTCTTTGTTTAAAAAATGAATCGATTTGAAAATCATACAATATGCAAAATATGCGTGAAATTATCTGATGTAAAGATCAATCATCGTACCATGGCTTATTTATTTGAATTAATAGAGGATTGTGGCTTCAACTTGAAGAAAGAAAATCTGTTCCAAATTGTCCACGAATATTTGCGTCTAAACTACGCAAAATTGAAAGTACTGAATGGGAAAAAGGTAAATAAATTAGTGTCTAAATATTATATATATTTTATTAGACATAGAAACTTAATTGAAAACATTCAAAGTCCTGCATTTTCGCCATTAAGAAGAGAGGAGGTGTCCGAAGAATATAGAAAACATCTTAGCTTTGTAACTAAAATGAATCAAAACTAAATTATGTAAACAAATAAAAACCAGTCTGTCAAAAATGTTCTGTTATTGTAAACGTCAAAAAATTTCCACTATAATTCGCTGTTGCGTACCCCACGAGCAAAAAATTTCCGATAAAATACCTCCGTTGCCATGGTGATCTGTCAAAATAACGTATTTTGATTGGTTCAAAATTACAGGTGTGGAATTTTCAAAAAAAAAACGGTGTATTTTACCAACTTAAAGCAAGAGTAACTTTTAGTAATAGAATACCTCATCACTTAATAATCTAGAATCAAAAATGCTTAAAAATTAAGGACAAAAATGTTATGAGATAAAATAACCGTTGACCTACCCAAAAAGGATGCATATGAACCGTACTAGAAATTCGCAATTAATGAAATCGATTCATCTCTGAAATATAAATAAACGTACCAGTTTTCGGATTTCTAAATGGTGTTTTTTTGAAATTTTTCTTGAAAATTCAAAAGAAAGAAGAATTTTCAAATCGATTTTTCTAGAAAACGGTGTATCCTATCGACTTAATACAAGAGTACCTTTTAGTTGTAGAATACCTCACAATTTAATGATCCAGAATCAAAAATGCTTAAAAATTAAAGATAAAAAGTTATGCTGTAAAATAACTGTTGCCCTACCCAAAACGGACGCCTATGACCGGTACTAGAAATTCGCAATTCATGGATTCGATTTATCTCTGGAACATAAATATGTGTACCAATTTTTGTTTTTCTCAATAGAAGTGTTCTGGAGTTATTTAAGAAAAACTAATTACAAGACGCCATCTTCAAAGAGTTCTAGCTCCCTTAGGAAGCATTTTCGGACTAGGTGAATTGGGTTAAAATATCCTAAAATTATCTGAGGGATCTCCTATCTTAGTTTGTCGGTAGAGTTTCTGGACACCCTGTATATTATGGCAAAAGAAGAAATTTAACTCCGAGAAAAAATGGATAGACGAGATGGGAGACATCTTCTTCAAATGCCGTCTAGGTTAGGTTATGTGACCTGTCAGTGTCTACGACAGAGGCTTTGCAGCTGCTACGTTTTCTCCTATGATTAGTTTTGGAGGCTCACATATCTGCTGTTGAGAGATATGTCCTAGGTATGTGATCTTTCACATCTTGAGATTGTTTGTGACTGTTTTTTAATCAGTTCTCAACTTAAGTCATTTGAGACGTGATTCAAAAGAATCTTCTAGCATATGTCGGCATATACACATTTCGAAGAAACCAAGAACAAGACGGTTCGCTGTATTGACTTTAATGGTCCAAGCCCCTACTCTTGGTAGGTACTCCATGTATGGTACTCCATAAAACAAGATAGAATAGGGTTTTATTCTGAGTCTCCGGACTGAGAAAGTTGCTCTTATTTCTAGGTTTGGGCTAGGTCTAGTAAAAGAAATCTGTGTGAGAAATTTACAAGGCAGGTCAAAGCTAAAAAAGCAGGCTTGGATGACAGAAGACATATTGGACTTGATGGAACAACGGAGACTAGCGAAAAACAACAAAACACTTTATAACAGCATACAAAAAGAAATTCGACGTAAAATATGAGAAGAAAAGAGTCAACATCTACCAAACAGTGTCATGACATTGAAGAACTTAAAAACAAATACGACACGTTTAACATGTATAAAAAAGTGAAAGAAGCGGCTGGTATCTTCAATAACAAACAAACTGCATTGCTACAAGATGAACATGGTTAAGTAATATTTGAAGTAGAGGACAAACTTAAAGAATGGGAAAATTACGTTACGAACCTATTCGAAGACGATAGGAGTAGTTCACCTCCCGATATTACTAACTGCGACGGACCCCTAATAACACGTTCTGAGGTAATATAAGCCATACAATCAACAAAAGATGGCAGAGCGACTCGTCCTGATGAACTTCCAACTGAAGTATACAAGCTTATAATAAATGATAGCAATGTTTTAGAGGTTCTAACTTCGTTTTTCAATACCATTTATACCAGCGGACAACTTCCTAATGGTTGGTCTAATTCACTGTTTATAGCTCTACCTAAAAAGACAACAGCAAAAACCTGTGCTGATTTATAGAACCATCAGTTTGTTAAACCATTTATTGAAAATTTTTCTGAAGGTAATACATGGTCGTATCTACAATAAATGCGAGGAATACCTGGATGACACACAGTTTGGTTTCCGTAACGGGTTTGGAACGAGAGAGGTATTGTTTGGAATCAACGTACTTGCTCAAAGATGTCGAGATATATTTGTAGATGTTTACTGTTGTTATATTGACTTCCAAAAGGCATTTGATCGTGTTAAACACTCTATATTGATCGAAGCTCTTAAATACATAGGCTTGGACGGCAGAGATGTTCGAATAATTGCAAATTTATATTATAATCAAACAACATCAGTTTTAGTAGATGGTGTGGAATCACAGGCTCTTAATATTAAAAGAGGAGTATGGCAGGCATGCCTCTTGTCACCCCTGCTTTTCAACGTTTACTCCGAAAAAAATTTCAGACAAGCACTTTCTGAAAAACAAGAAGGAATACTTGTGAACGGTGCAGTCATCAATAATTTGCGATATGCGGACGATACAGTACTCCTAGCTTCTAGTCAAGAAGATCTGCAAACACTACTTGATAGTGTCGTTGAGAGTTGTAGGGAGGCAGGTCTGGATCTGAACATACGGAAAACCAAAATACTGGTAATAAGTAAACAGCATCATATTAAACCGTCTATATATTATGTAAATAATACCAAACTTGAGCAAGTTGACAAAATCGTTTACCTTGGACAGCAACTAAATTGTAACGCAGAAAGTCACGGCGAAATTAGATCTAGGATAGAACAGGCTAGAGCCGCTTTTAGAAGGATGTCCAAGGTGTTATGTTACAGAGACCTAAAATCGGCATTGAGGATCCGCATACTTGGCTGCTACGTGTTCTCGGTCTTACTTTATGGTGTCAAGTCCTGGACTGTGAATAAAATCGATCTAAATCGCCTTGAGGCTTTCGAAATGTGGTGCTATAAAAGAATTTTAAAAGTTTCCTGGGTGGAGAAGATTCGAAACTCCACAATACTAGAACGTCTCAGCAAGACTACTGAGATCATAAAAAGCATCAAGCAGAGAAAGCTGGAGTACTTCGAACATGTAATGAGAGGTCCCAAATATAGGTTCCTACAAAATATTATGCAAGGAAAAACAGCAGGCAAACGCAGTCCAGGACGAAGAAGAACCTTATGGTTGAAGAACTGGCGAGATTGGTATGGTGTCGATACAAGCATGCTATTTAGGGTGGCAGTGAATATAATTAAGATAGCTGTGATGGTAACCATCGTTCTGAAAGGACATGGTACATGAAGAAGAAGAAGCTAGGTCTAGTCATAAATAAAGAAAAGGGAGAAAAAAGAGAAACAAAAGAGCCCTTAAACGAACTTTCTATCACAAATAACTATCCTATCTTAAGTACTCTATTTAAACCCATATAGGTACTTTATACTTGGAAGATATTCTTGGAATATTCGCTGGAGATCATCAAGCCAAACAGTCAGATCATATCCAGGGGCGATATGCGGTACAGATCATACTCTCCATTTCAAACTTAAAGTGTAGGTACCACAAACTGAGAGAGACAAAGACGGTAGAACTAAAAAAGACGGACGACCTTCTACAAGAAGTGCAAAAAAGTATGCTCTATATTTGTAAGGATACATCACAAAACCTAGCAAATTAAACACATGAAACCTTTTTAAACCCATTTAAAAAAAACATGATAACAGGAGAAACCCTAAAAATAATTGAGAATAGAAGAAATCTTTGACAAATTAGTACACATATTATACTGATGGAGAAAAAGCGAGTTTGTGAAACCTCAACAAAGAAATGAAACGAAGATGCAAGGCTGATAAACAACGATACTATCACAATACATATTATAAAGATGATAAACGCCAGGAAGTTGTTCACCAAACCCCCGAAAACATTGATAAAGAACCTAATGTTCTTGAGAATGAAACAAGACTGGCTATCAGTAAACTAAAGTAACTGTATAACAAAGCACTAGGGCTAGATATGATACCAGAAGAAATGTTTAAGGCCACAGAAGAAAACAGAAATATGGCATTCCAAGCTATGGCCTGACGACTGGACAAAATCTACAATAACGGCTACATAAAAAAAGTCAGCTTCAATAAATGCGACAACTATAGAACCATTTTCCTTATCTCGCCTGCCAGTAAAATAATATCTTCTATATAATGGCATAATCAGTTTTGAATCTGAGATTAAAAATAAACATTATCCACAAAGATATCTTAGTTTTACTTAACAATCACATCGATTTTGAACGACTTCTAAGTTATTAGTTTGATAAATCGTGTTACCTAAGATTCTGGACAAAGTACTAATGTTAATACTTAAATTACATACGTATTGTACTCTCTTATCTACGCGATAATTTTTTTTACTTCAAGAGTTTGAATATAACATTTATTCTTTAAACTGATTTTAAAAAGGAATTCACCTTGTACAGCATCATTTTATTACTATATGCAATGATTAAAAGCTTTGTTAGTACTTTTATTGAGTGAGAAATGGAACAACAATCGAGCATTCAGCAGCCTGGCTTGCCAATTAGAGCCACTTTAGATTTGGAAGATGTTAAGAAAATCGCATTTGAATTGTACAACATAAATGTAACATCAGCTAAGGAATTAAATGGTTACGACGATAGAAACTACCATTTGGTGGATGATCGTGGTGAAGAAATTGTTTTAAAAATTATAAATTTGGTTGATTCTCAAAAACCTGAGATTTATGAAGCTCAATCACTTCTTTTAGAACATTTAGGTAAGTTAAAATAATAACATACAGTGTGTCTGCCTAACTTGGAACCATATGGGAAACTTTTTTAATATCAATTTTACGAAAAAAATTTATTCTTCATAAAGTGCTCTGCATAGTCTAAAACCTAAGATGCAATCATCAGATATCAAATTGTATCAATAATATACGAGATATGTCCAAAAATATGAATTTGGCTCAAGAGTAAAGTGCCTTTATATTTCACAATATCGAAAATTGTCATTAAGAAAAGTTGTTTGTAATTAAAAATTTATGTTATAATCTGGATCTACACTCTTCTAATTGAAAAAAAAAGAAATTTGAAAATTTTCTTCAAATTAAGGATACCCAACATCATTGTTATTTAAGATAACTCCTTTATTATTAATTTTGCGAAAAAAAGTTATTCTTTATAAAAATGTCTGAATAGTCAAAAAACTAAGATTCAATCATAAGATATCAATTTTTTTCAATTTTATACGAGGTATGTCAAAAAATATGAATTTCGCTAAAGAGTAAACTACCTCTATAGTTCACAATATTTCCACTAGAAGGATGCAAATTGCATATTGAAACATAGTTTTTAATTCGGAACAACTTTTTATAATAACAAATTTCAATATTGTGAAAAATAAAGGTACTTTACTCTTCAGCGAAATTCGTATTTTTTGACATACCTCGTAGACTGTAGATAAAATTTGATATCTGATGATTGCCTCTTAGGTTTTAGACTATGCAGAGCACTTTATAAAGAATAACTTTTTTTTGTAAAATTAAGGCTTCTCATATCTTCTTTAACTTTGTTGCTCTATCTTGACCTCTGTCTTCCCCTTCGCTTTTTGCCTGCCAATGCACTAGATAGTAGCTATACCATTCTGGGAATTCCAAATAGAATTATTCTTTGCACATGGACGACCATCAACTTGGCGCCTTAATTATCACTAATATGTTAGGATATTGATAGAGTAGAGTACCTTCGTTATTTTTTTCTTATCCATTGTCTATTTAAGCTTTTACCAACAAAGATTTGTGTTTTTACCAACAAAAACCCTTGGTGTTTTTTTGTTGTGACCCATGTTTTACAAGCATACGTTAGTTTTAGATAGTTAGATAAGTTAGAATAGTATATTATAGTAACCACCAATCCTCTGTTTCCCTGTAGTCACTAACATTTCATAATATACACTCCTGGTCAAAAATATCTGGAACTTTGCATTTTGTATGTTTTTTAATTTTGTTGTTTTAATTTTTTTTAATGGGGAGGTAGTATAGTAAACATTGTAGGGGGGCAAAGTATGCTAAATTTGCAGTCACTCAAGCGTTATGGGGACCTATTGGGTTGTGATTATTAGGTCCTGAAACCAAAAAAAGTTAAGTAAAATTTTCCATTTTAGTATGGACTTTCCACTTTTTAATTAAATTTTCCATTTCCAACAATCGTTTTTTCCGATTATAGCGCCATCTATCCATAATTTGAAAAAATGTCTCGAATAAAAGTTGCTTATTTTTGCGCAAAGAATCCAAATCTGCAATAAAACTTTGGGGTCCCATTTAAGATTTTAAAGTAACCCCCCACCTCAACCTCCGTAGGTGTCGTATTTGGTACCATCCGATACATTTTTCAAAAAAATTTTGAAAGTGTATTTTGCAGTTTTTCGATCTGATGTTCATTTTGCGAAATATCGCGGGGTTTGTATTTAAAATTTTAAATTTACCGCCACCCCTCTCCGTGGAGTGTCATGTTTAGTACCATGAGTAGTTTAGTGTTTAGTGTCATGTTCGATAAATTTTTGAAAAATATTGAAGAACTATTTTTAGGGCAATCAATGAGGGTATTTGGCTCCGAATTCCATCCTACTACATCGATTTACTTGATATTTTGACAGTAAGTAGGGAATAGCTCAAGAAACAAAGTCTACCCTATGCCGATGTGCGCTTTTATCTTGAGGTGGTTCCCACCCCTTCTCGGGGGTGAAAAATGTTTTGGTTAAAATAGCCACGGAAGAGACTAGAGAACCTAATTTTAAGCAAAAACTGTTCTATAATCATTTTTTGAAAACTCAATACTTTTTGAGTTATTCGTGGTTGAAAATTGGCCATTTTCATTAAAAAATTACACCTTTTCGGTCGGATTTTTGCGAATAGCTAGAAACTGTGCATCTAACAAAAAAACTATATAAAATATTTCTATAGGTTATAAAATAACAAAAAGATTCGTTCCTTCATAAATTTTCTAGTTAAAATACAAAGAGGGATATGGTAGGTAAGAAGAGTTTGTTTTTTTTGCTGCATGCTCAAATCAGTGTATTCGACTTGAAATAACAGAGAAACTGTCGATTTTAGGTGTATAATGATACTAATAACTTTTGTAGTGCTTGAAAAGACCTTTAAAATGAGCAATAATAAATGTCGATTACATTCAATCTAATCAAGATATTCTGCAAAAAACTTTATGACTAATGTATTTTAAGAAAAAATGAGAAGTGTATTTAACCCCTCATCAATCAGAATTTAAATACATTGTTTTCCTTCTACAATACTTTTTATTATAGAGTTACTTCTATGTTCAAAAAGTTGGACTGGATTAAAATGAATGGTTTTTGAAAAAAATAAAATCAAATTATATAGCGCATTTTAAAATGTTCTTAAAAATCTTCCTTTTCCTCCATGTAACTCGAAAAAGATAAGAGATACGAAAAAACGATACCACACAAAAATGTAGGGCTTTTTCAGATAAAAATTTCCTTTTAATTTTTCATTACTATATCTCTTATTATTTTCAAGTTACATGGAGAAAAAGGAAGATTTTTAAGAAAATTTAAAAATGCGCTCTATAATTTGATCTTTTTTTTTTCAAAAACCATTCATTTTTAACCCGTCCAACTTTGTGAACATAGAAATAACACTATAATAAAAGGCATTGTGGAAGGAAAACGATGTATTTATATTTTGGTGGATGAGGGTTAAAATTATTTCTCATTTTTTCTTAAAATACATTAGTTATCAATTTTGTTTGCAGCATATCTCGCTTAGTTTTAATGTAATGGACCCTTGATATATCTCATTTTAAAACTCTTTTCAAGCACTACAAAAGGTATTGGTAGCATTATATACTTGAAATCGACCGTTTCTCTGTTATTTCAAGTTGACTGCACCAATTTGAGAATGTACCAAAAAACAAACTATTTTCATCTACCATAATATCTCTTCTTGTATTATAACTAGAAGATTTATGAAGGCAAGTGTCTGTTTATTTTTTATAACCTACAAAAGTGCTTAATATAGTTTTTTTAGTTAGATGCATAGTTTTTAAAATATTCGCAAAAAACCGTTCGAAAAGGTATTATGTTTCAATGAAAATGGTCAATTTTCAACCACAAATATCTAAAAAAATATATATATAAAAGAATATATTCAACCACAAATATCTAAATATAAGAAGGGGTGGGAACCACCCCCAAGATAAAAGCCCACATCGGCATAGGGTAGACTTTGAGTTAGGAGATAAGTAGAGGCTAGACCCAAAATTTCATTAAAATCCATGCAGTAGGATAGAATTCGGAGGTAATATCGTATTATTGCTCCCATTGACTGGCGTATTTTTATTTTTTCGATCTGACGTTCAATTCGCGAAATATTCGCCATTTTTTGTGAAACTTTTTGACTCACTCATTTCCTTTTTGTCAAATCGCTCCGCTCAAATCGTCAGATTTTTGAAATATACCTACACTCTTTTGCATGTACTTAACTTACCTTATCTTAATCTGACAATTTCGAGTACCTATTTTTAAAGATAGATTTTTTTTCTGGCTTCCCTTAACGAACTTCCCTGTGTTAAGAGCCAATATATGGTAGAGGTACATCTGCAGGGTACTAGGTTTCTCCCCATATGATAATCTGATGCGCTCGAGTAACTGCAAAAAATCGCCGCTTGGGCTCCCCTACCATAATAAAAACATTCATTCATAATAATAAAAACGGTTCTTCTAATGTTTTTAAATGATCGAGTCACCATAGATACAAAATTTTAACATTTGGCAAAAAATAATGCTTGTGTTTACTGGTTTGTTTTTAAACCCGGAGAAATAATCTAAAAAGACAGATTCACACCAAAGAAGTGTTTTTTACCTGAACTCTGGGTTCTAGAGAACGGGTTTAGTTGTTTTTCAGAACATGATAGGACAAGTATATAAGAGAGAATTTGTGTTGAACGAACTCAGTGATAAATAAGTAAAAAACAGTAAAATGTTTATATTAAATATCTTATATTAGTCAGTTACTAGATGAGGGCTTTGCTTTAATTCAAAGAATGTTGTGCCTATGTTTTGTCTGTCTGTAAATTTGGCTCTGCTTTTTGTTAGTAGATTTTCAAGTTTTTCCCATACGTAGGTTCGTGATTCGAGCTATTAATTTCTTAATCCATAGTTCTACATGACTCAGTTATTATTTCTTATCATATGATCTTATCAAGTATGTTAACTGTTTTATAGGTAAAAATGGTATTACTTGTTCATCACCTATTAAAACCAATGACAACCAATACTTTGTGTTACACACCTTTAAAAGTGGCAGTCACATAGTAAGAGCACTAAAATTTATAAAAGGAGTAATATTAGCAAAAGTACCATGGACATTAGAATTATTTTACCAAATCGGACAAAGTGCTGCAAGACTGGATACGACTATGAAGGTAACTTGAATTAAAATTTTTGTTTCAAGAATTAATCATTTTTCATATTTACAATATTTGACTTTCCTTCTTTACTTAAGATATCCAGTTGTATCGCTGTAGGAACATTCGAAAAGGCTTTTGGTAAAGACAACAGCTACTATTAGAATGTTTGCAAGAAGTCGGTTTACATAATATATAGGAAAGACATCAAACTACTAAAAAACTTATATCGAAACCAAAACGTCAAAATTAGGATTGAAGGTCCGCAGAAGTAGAAATTAGGAGGGGGGAGGGTGGATGGGGACAAGGATGTGTTTTGTAAGCCCTGCTATTTAATCTTTATTGCGAGTTTCTATTTAAAGAGGCACTGGAGGATTCCAAGGATGGAGCCAAGGTGAATGGCGTAAACATCAAAAGCATCAAATACGCTGATGATATGCTGTTGATTGCGGATTCCGAATTGGGTCTACAACGCCTCATCGAGATGACGAACTCGGTCTGTGAGCAATTCGATATTAACATTAAGAAAACCAAAGTGATGTCAATCCGAAATATCCAGAATGCACAATAAACGGGCACATTTTAGAATAGATTTAAGTACCTGGGGTATTGGATCGATAGCAGCCTAAATCCTGATCTACAAACAAGATCGAGAATAGAACAGACCAGAAAATAATTCGAAAAAACCAAAAGACTGATACGTGATTCTCGACTAAAACTCGAAATTCGACTACGCTTATCAAAACGCTATCTACATCTGGTCGACTCTTCTCTATGCAGTTAGTTGAGACCTGGACCTTTAAAACCTAAATAAATTGGAGGCCTTTGAAATGTGCATCTACCGGAGAATCCTCAAAATTTCATGGATATCGCATACCTCAAACGAAGAAGTGCTGCATGTAATAGGCAAATAACTAGAACTTTTCAACACAGTGGAAGTTATGAAAACAAAATACCTGTCCTGATAGGGAGGACTTTAAAGGAAAAGACTGTCGAGGCTAAGAAACATCCGGCAATGGACAGGGCTAAATTTTGAACAGCTAATAAGAACAGCTGAAGACAGATAAGAGTTTGCAATTGTAGTAGCCAATCTCTATTAAGGAGAATGCACCAGAGCCGTAACTACCATTGGGGCAACCGGGGCAGTGCCCCGGGGCCCCCAGCCAAGGGGGGCCCCGGAGAGGCCCCTTTTTGGTTGGCCGTGCATAGATTTAACGAGGAAAATAAAAATATGTAATTTAAAAGCCGATATCAACGAAATATTTTCAAATGACATAATTTTAAAAAGACATCAATATAAAGTCTTACTTTTTCATTGAGGAAATTAGTCTTTTCGACTAAAATGCAATTGGAACAGAACAGGAGCCCTGAGGCCTGAGCTAAGCTGGGACCCCCGAGACCTTAACATAAAAATTTAAATTATTAGTTAGGAAATTAGTTATTTCGGCGTAATAAAACCTAAATTGCCATTGGAAGAGGGGACCCGGGCTAAACTGGGGCCCCCAAGACCTTTCGTAAAGATGCAAATTGTTGCTGAGGAAATTAGTTATTTTGGCGAAATAAAAATTAAAATGCAACCGGAATAGGATCCCCAGGTCCCAGCTCAGCTACTTTGTCTTAAGTAATTTTCCCAGACCACATCTTGGTATGTGAAAGGAACCACATGGTACCACATTTTGAAAAGAAGGGTAAGGGTAAGATAGAATGAGCACATTAGGATCAGTCCCACCAGTACACTGACCAGCTTCGCAGAGTGTTTGGCTCACACTGCAGTTGCTTAAGGCACCTTAAAGTGCATTTACGTTTGCTTAGTAGTTCGCCTGGTTATTCGTTCGCTACAAAGTAAGATCATTTACATTGAAGCGAACGAACGCATTCGTTGATGATCCGTCCACAATGTCAGATAGAGGTGAGGATGTATTCATTAGCGCTGCTAGTTTTATAATTATTGCAGGATATGCTGAGAAAAAAGAAAGAAGAGAGTGTGGTGTTCACACAGGAGGGAAAATGCGTTTTCAAGGGGTTAAATTCAAACATTTTTCCGGACCCCTCTTGCGCTGGGATAGGGGGCCCCAGATTACGTTTGCCCCGGGGCCCCCAACATCGTAGTTACGGCTCTGGAATGCACTTTAAGAAGAAGAAGTATTACCAGAATTTATCTTAAAGGCACTCAATGCGGTAGACTTAACAATTGTATCAATGGAATTAATTGAATGTGAATCAAATCAGATTTTTTTATTAAAGTTCATTTACTACATGTAATCAATAGATAAACGCTTTCAGTCGAAGATACTCCGGACCATAACAAATGCACCTTGGTTTATACCAAACAGGGAAATCCGAGACGATCTCCAACTAGCCACAGTTAACGAAATAGTAAGTGAATACAGTAACCGCTATTTGGTAAAATTGGAAACCACCCAAACAATCTTGCACTAAACCTGCTAAATAATAGTGAGCAGACTCGTAGACTGAAGAGCACAAACCATTGGAGCTACCATAGAGGTTCTAAGCAGCGCAGTGAAGTACTTAGAGTTAAAGGCACATTTCAATAATCAAAGAGACTAGTAGAGTTTTTGTTATCACTGGATAACGAATCCAAATTTATACATACATACACCCTTTTGTACAAACAAACAACATGCTTATAATTTTTATCTATAGATTGCATGTAGTAAATAAACTTTAATAAAATAGGAATATACGAATTAATGGTCTATGTATATTTTAGTCCTGTCGCCAGGGGGGGGGGTACAACGGCCACCTTAATTCAAATGGACTTACCCAAGTTTTGTTTATATATTTTGACCCGCAGAATACGAATTTTTTGGGTAACAGTTGATCTGGATGTCGATAAGATTGTTATAGACAAAGAACTTGAGGAATTACATAACAGTGATCTCTCGCAAAACAAAACATCTTTTTGTATTTTTTGGGTCATTCTAGGCAAAAAACAAATTTTTTCGTAGGATGCATAGTTTTCGAGATAACCGCGGTTGAACTTTCAAAAAATCGAAAAATTGCAATTTTTGAACCCGAATAACTTTTGATTAAAAAATAAAGTAGCAATTCTGCTTACCGCATTTGAAAGTTTAAGTCAAATTATATCGGTTTTGATTATTTGCATTGCTAAAAATTTATTATTTTATTGTTAAACAAAGCTATAAACACCTAGTGCGTGAGGGATGTTTTCAATGATTTCTCATTTAAAATCGAACGAGTAGGTAGAGTAGCTACAAGTACAAGCGAGGCAATTTCTACGTAGCATGCGTTAAAACGCATGTATTAGGCACTGGAAACACTATGTGTTTATAGCTTTGTTTAACAATAAAAAAATTAATTTTTAGCAATTCCAATAATCAAAACCGATATAATTTGATTTAAACTTTCAAATGCGGTAAGCAGAATTGCTACTTTATTTTTTAATCAAAAGTTATTCGGGTTAAAAAATTGCAATTTTTCGATTTTTTGAAAGTTCAACCGCGGTTATCTCGAAAACTGTGCATTCTACGAAAAAACTTGTAGGAACATTTTTTACTTAAAATGACCCAAAAAATACAAAAAGATGTTTTGTTTTGCGAGAAATCGCTGTTATGTAATTCCTCAAGTTATTTGTCTATAACAATCTTATCGACATCCGGATCAACTGTTACCCAAAAAATTCGTATTCTACGGGTCAAAATATATAAAAAAAACTTGGGTAAGTCCATCTCAATTAAGGAGGCCGTTGTACTCCCCTGGCGACAGGACTATTTCGGTCCTACATGAAATTAAAATGGGTTAAATGAGGTTAAATGGGTTAAATTAAATGATGAAAATAAATTGGGTAGATTTACAATCAGTATTTTTGTCATTTTTAACTTTAAATGTCATTTGTTTTAGACTTTTACTCATCCCGCTTACAAAAGTTATAAATCACTTTGGATACTTGAGTCAGTACCAGAAATACTAAAATTCTTATCCGCAGTTTCCGATACAGAACGAAGAGAACTAGTTACAATAATTGTTAAGGAGTTTGGGGATAAAGTACTATTATCTTCCAAGTCTTTACGTAGAGGACTGATCCATGGCGATTTTAATGAACAGAATATTATAGTCGATAAGAATGATAAAGGTTCATACGAAATTAAAGCAATCATCGATTATGGGGATTGTCATTTCGGATGTTATTTATACGAAATATCAATAACCATGGTGTATATGATGTTGTTGGCGAAGAGTATTGAAGCTGGAGGAGCCGTTCTCGCAGGTTATACTTCGATTATGCCTCTAAGTAATGAAGAATACCGTCTTTTAAAAGTTAAAATACACCGCAGAAAGAAAAGAGAACATATAGAAAAAGAACTCCAAGAAATTGAAGAATTAAATAAACCGAGAGGAACCAGAAAATTCTACCAAAAACTTAACAAAAGCAGAAAAGAATTTAAACCAAGAACAATGATGTGCAGAGACAAAGAAGGAGATATAGTAACTCAACAGAGTGAAATACTGCAAAGATGGACTGAATTCTTCAAAGAGAAGTTTGAACAAAACGGAGATCCACTATACGATGAAATTATACTGGATCAAACGGATACCAGAGAAACAATCCCCCCTTCAGAAGCTGCAATGCAAGAAGCAGTTACCAGACTGAAAAACAACCAGTCACCTGGATTGGACGACATTAGCGCAGAATTAATAAAAGAAGGCGGAGACTCCCTATTGAATGCGATACACGAACTTATAGTGAACATATGAAATAATAAACAACTGCCACAAGACTGGAATACCGAAGTAATCATTCCACTACATAAAAAGGGAGATCAGCTTCAATGTAACAACTACCGGGCAATAACGCTACTGACTGTGGCATATAAAATACTGTCAAATATTGTGTCTGAGCGATTGAGACCATATGCGGAACAAATAGTTGGGGGATATCAATGTGGTTTCTGCAGGCAGAAGTCCACAATAGATCAGATCTTCGTTTTGAGACAAATCTTGGAAAAGACTAGTGAATTTAATATAGAAACACATCATCTCTTCATTGACTTTGAGAATGCCTATGATAGCATCCATCGAGAATTTCTGATCAACGCCCTGAAAGAGTTTAATATCCCCACTCATCTCATTGAAATAGTAAAAGAAACACTTAAAGTACAAAGCAGGGTTCGAATTCAAAACGCACTAACCGATACAATCCATGTTAGAACGGGCCTACGACAGGGAGATGCCCTATCCTGTATTCTATTCAACATCACATTAGAGAAAATAACTAGAGAGTCAAAAGCCAACACCAGAGGAACAATAATAACAAAAAGTGTACAAATATTGGCATTTGCAGATGATGTTGATATCATAGCTAGAAGCAAAAGACAAATGATAGAAGCAGTTAATGCTATAGAAAGAGCGGCACAAAACAGTGGCCTAAATAGTAATGAAATAAAAACCAAATACATGAAGGCCAGCAAATCGACAGGCCAAAGAAACCTACAGAATCTGACAATAGGAGATTATAACATCGAAAGCGTAAAAATTTTTACATATCTATGTTCACTAGTTACCGCAGATAACAATGTCAGCGAAGAAGTTAAGAGAAGAATACATATTGCTAATAAAACATATAATGGACTCATTAAACATCTAAGATCTAACAACATCACGAGAAAAACCAAATGCAAAATATACAAAACCCTGATAAAACCGGTCCTTATATATGGATCAGAGACATGGACACTGACGAAAAGCGATGAGAATTTATTAGGTACGTTTGAACGAAAAATCCTTAGACACATATATAAGGGGGTGAAAGAAAATGACGTATGGCGCAGAAGATATAATTTTGAACTATACGCAGCATACAACGAACCCGACGTCATAACATCCATAAAGATCGGACGTCTGCGCTGAACGGGCCATGTTGAACGAATGTTGGAGACCGAAACACCAAAACACATAAGGAAGCAAACACCAGTAGGGAGAAGGTCAAAGGGAAGACCAAACTTAGATACATGGAACAAGTGGAACAAGATCTGAAAACACTTGAGATTACCCACTGGAAGAACAAAGCAAGGAACAGAACAGAATGGCGGAAAATCCTAGAACAAGCCAGGACCCAAAAAGGGTTGTCGAGCTACTGATGATGATGATTTTTGTTATTTTTAACTTTAAATGTCATATTTGTTTTAGACTTTTACCCATCCCGCTTACAAAAGTTATAAATCACTTTGGATACTTGAGTCAGTACCAGAAATACTAAAATTCTTATCCGCAGTTTCCGATACAGAACGAAGAGAACTAGTTACAATAATTGTTAAGGAGTTTGGGGATAAAGTATTATCATCTTCCAAATCGTTGAGTAGAGGACTGATTCATGGCGATTTTAATGAACAGAATATTATAGTCGATAAGAATGATAAAGGTTCATACGAAATTAAAGCAATCATCGATTATGGGGATTGTCATTTCGGATGTTATTTATACGAGATATCAATAACCATGGTGTATATGATGTTGTTGGCGAAGAGTATTGAAGCTGGAGGAGCCGTTCTCGCAGGTTATACTTCGATTATGCCTCTAAGTAATGAAGAATACCGTCTTTTAAAGGTAGGATAATTTAACTTTAAAAATTAAATGTAGAATAAAGGGGATGTACAATAAAGGCAATATTATGACATTATGAAATTATTAATATAACTTCAGAGTTGTGGACTGTATGGGGTTTATGCACTAGGCAAGGCTCCTGTTATCTTTAGAAGTACTTGGCTTTGTAGGGTGGTGAGAGAGGTCACACAAGATTGCAAAGCCGTCTTTCTCCTCTAAAGTACTGATTTACCATACAATTTTTACCTATTATTCCAGGAACCGAAGCATTTTACCTCGTAATTTTTACAGAATGGATCGATTTTCTTGAAAATTTGAGAATAAGTAGTGAATATTTTAAGCAACAAAATCTATAATAATATGATGCTGAAAGGCGCTTTTACCATGGGGGTGGTTGCCACCCCATCTCAGGGGCGGAAATTTTTTATTATATTTTGACTACAAAAGTTAGTAAAACATTAATTCTAAGCAAAAAATAGTCTATACATTTTTTTTGATAAAATTAATAGTTTTCGATTTATTCCATATCAAAATTTTTAGTTTTATATCAATCAATCGAAAGTGTTACGATTTAAATCAATGTTTTTAATTAGTTTTCTGCTAATAACTCAAAAAGTTTTCGTTTTATCAAAACAAATTTACTTAACAAAAATGTACCTTTTAAAAAAATAAGCAAAATAGTTGTTTTTAATTTTCTTTACGACCAATAGTAATCGAGCTATACTTTATTATATGTTAGCTCTTCTTCGTCAAATGCTAAATATTGTAGTTTCAAAGTCAAAAGACGGGAAAACTATGCATTATTCGAGGATAACCTATAGAAACTAATTTAAAGTATTTAAAAAGATCTATCTCTAAAAGAATCTAAAAAATCTTTAGCTCAAGAATTAAGTGACTTATAATGAAAAGAATGCCAGTCCCTATTTTTTCAACGAAAAAGTGATTGGAAACAACCACCTAATTACAACCCTAATTAAAATTAGTCATTGACCTTATTCGGCCTTGAGGGGTAGTTTTCACCCTTAAAAATGAACTTTTAAAGGGTCGAATAGTCAATAAATATAATTAGAGTATCAGACAATCATTAGGTAATGCATCTGAATAAATTTCACTCTTTTTACGCTTTTTTATAGGTTTTAGCAACAAGGGGCAGTTTTCACCCTTCAAAAATAAATGTTTAAGGGTTGAAATACTCAGAAATTATATTAAGAACATCAAACTATTATTACATAAATCATCCTAATCAAACTTTATTCTCCTTAAGCATTTTTTGAGCAATTTTGAGCAAATTTGAGCAATTATGGGTAGTTAGCACCCTTAAAAATGAACTTTTAAAGGGTCGTAATAATAGTTAATAAATATGGTTAGAGTATTAGACAATCATTAGGTAATGCATCTGAACAAATTTCACCCTTTTTAAGCTTTTTTATAGGTTTTAGCAATAAGGGGTAGTTTTCACCCTTAAAAAGTAAAAAGCGCCCATCAGCACAATATAGATTTTGAAGCAGAGGGTAAGGTGAACTTAATTCCAAATTTTCGTGCAAATCGATCCATTCTGTAAAAATTGCGAGGTTTTGTCCAATTTTAAGCTTCATTACTTGGACTACTATAGCTTTTTCTCATAAAATTAATCTTATAATCAATAATTGCAGGTTTGTGCAGCAGCTCGTTTGTGCCAGTCTTTAGTTATGGGTGCCTATGCTTACCAACAAGATCCTTCAAACACCTACGTTATAGTAACTGCCGCGTATGGATGGCAATTACTGCAAGACCTTTGGAATGAAGATGATGATCTGCTTCTCGAGAGATGGAACAATTATGTTGTAAATAATGGTTTATAATAATAATTATAAAAATCTTTACTAGGTATTTTGATGATGTAAGTTAAGAAATAACATGAACATTATAAGAATTGTACATTTTTAAAAACTCTCTTTTGTTTTAACTCTAAGTATAGCTAAGTTTAGTCTAACTCTAAGTATGGAAGGTAAGAGTTGACAAACCAGAACATCCAAAATATCAAAATACAGAGAGGAGTCCGTCAGGGTTGCGTGCTGTCCCCACTATTCTTTAATATCTACAGTGAAGCGGTATTTCAAGAAGCGCTCTCAGATTCAGTAGAAGGTATATCTAGCAATGGAGAAGTTTTGAATAACTTACGTTTTGCAGACGATACAGTAATAATGACGGATAACAACAATGATTTACAGAACGTAATGAAGTATGAAGTACGTAATGAACGTAACGAATTTAAAGAAAACTAAATGCATGATCATGACTAAATCAGCGCATGCAAACATCCAGTTAACTATGGAAGATACTGTAATTGAAAGTGTGGATGCCTACAAAAACTCTAGATACAAACACACCGATTTTGGAACAAAGAGAAGACATGGAACGAATGATAGTTGGAGGCAACGTAGCTGGCAAAAGATCCAGATAAGAATCTCCAGTACTATGGTAGAACCACATCAAGGACATGACCAAAAAGACTTTTAAATCGATTTTGGGGTAACTATTATTGAAGATTCGTTCGATCTTATCGTAGAACTGTATTTTATCACCCTCCTCATGTTTGTCATTCGTTGGTGCATGTGTATTTGTAATGCTCTAGTTGCAAAATCGTCCTCTTACTTTTATCTTGCACAATCGCTCTGAGTACGCTTCCAAGTCGATTGTAAGGTTCTTGTTCTTTTGGAGCGTGCTATGTTGAGTGTTTCACTACGAGACAAGACCCAAACTGTCAGCTACGACAGAGATCAGGAGTGGCTGATGCAGTAGAGAAAATAGTAACACTGAAATGGAACTGGGCAGGTCACGTGGCTCAAATGACAGATAACAGATGGACAAAACGGATACTTGAATGGAGACCATGAGATGATATGCCTACCGAAGCAGAGGTCATCCACCAGCACATTGGACTGATGATCTAAAACGTTGTCATAGAAATTGAATGCAAGAGACACAAGATCGAAATGGATGGAAAATTATGAGGGAGATCGATGCCCAGCAATGGACAAGCGAGGATTGAATGATGATGATGATTATAAATTATGTTCCTGACTTTCAGGTTAGATTTACGAGAAAATCAATTATTTAATATGGTGTAACCACAAACTTTCAACATTTGTGGTTTTGAAGTTACTTTCTTGTAGTTTAGACGCAACATATGGGGTCCCGTGTACACTTTTAGTTCGCCGCGATTTGATGATGGTATTATAGGTTTTTTGGGTCTCTGAATCGAATGGAAGTGGTATGGAAGCCCAAATGTGGTGCGTTTAATTGTTATTAACAAATTATGGCAAAATTGGGTATTTTTCAGGAATTATTAGAAGCCCTGTAAACATTGATTGTGTTAAGAGGATCGGTACGTATTTTCGGCTGCAATGCAATTCAAATGGGGATTCATTTTTTTCGAATCCTGAGAAAACTAATTAGTATTTTTGAAAAATTTAAACGCAGAATGAAAGATTACGTTATTAGCGAGGGCCGAAAGTCGCTGAGAACTTCTATAATGTTTATTTTATTAAGTTACAGGGGTGAAAAACTAAGAGAAAATTTAGTGTGATTTTTAATTTCAAATATCTCATTCAAAATAAACTTTTTATTTATTCTAAGGGACTTTCGGCCCTCGGTAATAATTTAGTCTTTCATTCTGAGTTTAAATTTTTGAAAAATATTTATCGGTTTTCTCAGGATTTGAAAAAAATGAACACAATGCCGTGGTAATATTTTCCAAATCTATCTTTGTCTTACAACGCACTCAGCCGAATATAATATTGTCAGCATATTATATTGTCAGTCAGACACTGACAATCGGTGACAATAATTTTAAATATTTGACATTGCATCGGGAATATTTTGAGTTATTGATTAAATATTATTGATATATAGTGTGTATTTGATAAATAATTGATTTAAGACGTGAATTTAATAAAAAGTTATTTATTGTGTATTATTTGTGGAAGATCCAAGCAGAGAATACATCAGGATAATACTGTAATCCAAGTATTTTGTTGTTAAAGATGTTCAAAATTGTAAGCGTTCCATAAGAACAATATATTATTAAAAAATCACTTTAACACTTTTCCTCTTTTCTCGATTGAGTAATAGTTTTTGTTGTACAAATAAATTATTACAATCACTGAATACATAGTTAGTGAAAAAATTATCACATTTATTAACTGAATTAATTATTTGCAATTATAAAAATAACAGTTATCCAAGAACATTCAAAAGCTATCTCTTTAAATTAATGATGACATTTTCAAGTAGAATGACATTCTAGTAATGTTTACATATCCATACCAGTGTGAATTTTACTACACGTAATTTGCCGTGTAAAGACAGAAAAAGTAGGGATACACGTAAAATATTTGCGAATTATGTACCCATAGCCTTAAGGTCTCCTCTGGTGTATTGTTGGTTCCTGAATCGAATGCGACTAGTCGCGATTACTCAAATAGGTTCTTATTTTGTTGAAAATTTTTTGCTCAATTAGAAATCCAATGAAATCAATTAATTTGTGGTCATCTGATTGAATACAACCAATAAAACCAACATTATACTGAAAACAGATCCCATGGGCTGTTTTCACTCAATCATGTAGCTATGGATACCTACATTTCGTTTCATTTCGATTTTGACATTTCAAATATTCAATATTTCAAAATGTCACGATTTGGTTGTAATACTGATGAGAATATTAATGAAATTATCGAATCAAATATACCAAAGAATACTGTTTACAGTAAAAAATTTGTATGTTAATTGCACATTTAAATAAATTGTTTCTGCTCTGTATTTTTTTTTCATAACCAGCAAAAAATTTTCTATCCGAATAACCCTCGAACATTGATAAATGCTCAAAAATTTTTTAACAACTTTCTCAAGCTTGTTGCTTACAGGCAACAGACCTCCGCCTACGGCGTCGGTCTGTTTCCAAGCAACAAGCTTTCGAAATCTGTTATAAAATTTTTTCGAACAATTATCAATGTCCTTGGGTTATTACTACTGATAACAAAATAATTGTTTATTCGCCGAAAAGCTCGAAATGTGCTATCTACAGCAAGTTTTTAGTCTTTTTCATAGTATTTGTAAACGCTAAATCGATTGCCACTAGTCGTAATAGCTTAAACCACGTTCTGACTTTGTTATTAATAAATTATTGCAAAAATAACGGTTTATAGTACGTTCACTCACGGTTTTTGCTCTAAATTTTAAAAAACCACTTGGATTGACATGAAATTTGGCATACACGTAGCTAACATGTCAAACAAAACAAGTGATATTGTGCCGATGTCTGCTTTTACCCTGGGGGTGACTTTCACCCTTTTTCGGGGGTGAAAAAAGAAACCTTTAAAATAAGTCCGGCAGTAGATAAACTGATTAATTCTAACCAACTTTTGTTCTATACAGTTTTTTCACTAAGTCAATACTTTTCGAGTTATTTGGGTTTTTTGGTGAAAAATAAACATATTCACTCGCAAATAACTCAAAAAGTATTGACTTAGTGAAAAAACTGTATACGCTGTGAGCTCGTAGGTAGAGGGGATAATGAAAAATTCGTGAGCGCCAGTAGTGACAAGTTTGTAAACCTTTACTGGAAATTTGCTTTTTGACGTTCTGCAATAAGAGTTGCATATTATAGCTTTTAAATGTCTCACGAAAGTTGTTGTATTAAAGAGTGTAACTGTGTATTCTACAACTTTCCTGTCGCTAAGCATAAGGTGATTTAACGACAAAAATGGATTGATGCAATTATAAAAAAGTAAGTAAACATAATTTTAATTTTAAAACGGTAGAAAAGGAGCTAAAGGATCAGTTAGCACACTCTCGAATTTTGACGGTTTTAATTTTACAATCCAATCCTGAAACAAAATTTGAATGCGTGAAAATAACGACCAATCACAGCAAACGTAGGATGCCGTTAACTGTCATTCATAAGTTAATATTTAAGAAGTATTATACTATAATTATATTAAATTATTATACTTTTTTGTAGAATAAATTTTTGAAGTTATACTTCTTTACGGGCGTAATGACGGTGAATTTTTATATGGGAAAACCTAGCGACCGGGCGCATGCGCATTATAACTTTGTTCTGATTGTATGTTCAAATGACATGACAAAAATTATCCAATATGGCAGCTGTGGCACAGCTGTGGGACTGTGGTTTGGTTATAATGTATGGTTGTTGCGTTTTAAAACTTGTAGGAAGAGAAACAACAAACAAAAAGTTAGTTAATGGTTATACTGCCTTTTTAATATGAAATAGTTTTCATATTATATTTTTGGACTTATTTACATAGAAGAGATGATTGTTGCATGCCAATGTGAAAGCCCATCAAACTGTGACTAGTATGAGTGCCGCAGATCTCGCTTATTCAAAGCTAAAGGATCGGTAAGTGTTTTATAAATAGTTGGTCAAATTTTGTTATGATATTTGAACAGAGCCACTTTGCACGATGCAAGTGATTGCGAAATTTATTAGTCGTTATACGGGCTCCGATACCTACCTATTTGAACCTACCAAAATACATAAGTAGTATGTAATACTTTTATTTACATAATTTGATTACCATCAAAATTTCTATCAATATTCACCTAATATATTGTTTTCTTACTCTATGTTTTGTTGTATTTTTTCAATTCTAAATCATTTCAATTCAAAATCAAAATAATTTGATTTACATAAGTTAAAAATGTCAAAAGTTTAATCTGTTTAGTTAGTCGATCTTCGCACATAATGACAAGCTGTCTCTGTGGCGAAGCTTTTAAGCGAGTGAACCCCAATACAACGCAAATACCAGCCGCGTGGTAAGTTGGTTCGAATCCCAATAGAAATTTTTATTTTTTTTTATACATTTTATGATTGTAACTATATTTATTATATAATTTTATTTTCAGAAAATACGTATTTGACAATTAATGTTCAGAAATCATTTGTGGCATTTTTAATGTGTTTGTGTGTGTTTTATTCTTTTATTATTTTAATTTTTGGCACTGTTTTAATAAAAATGTTTAAGAAGTAGTAAGTATAAATTAGTTTAATATTTAAATAAAATATAAATAAAAAGTATCTTAATTTCGTTTATAATCATACAATCATATAATAGAAGTATAACTTCTTACGTGCGTGCAAAGTACACACACATTCTTTTTTTCTAATATTAGTTGTCAACATAAACGTCAAAACGATAAGCAAAATCTATGAATAATAAATTCTGTACTTACTGCTATTAATTATCGATTACAATCCAATTACTTCTTTACGTTGTAAATATTACACGATAAGAATTAAATAATAAGTTTGAAACAACTATTACTTGCTTTTCTCTTTAAAATTCCTCTTTAAAATTCCGGCCGAAATAGGAACACTAGTCAACTGTTAGATGGTGATAGCAGCCATACCAGCGAAACTCGCAGAGTATAGGCAACACTTTTTTCTTTCCAGAAAATTTCCGGTAAAAGTTATACTAGTAATCCTGTAGGTAGGTGGCGATACCAGCGAAGCTCGGAGCGGATAGAACAAAAGTTGCTTAGAAGTAATCAGTTTATCCAATTCCAATTTTAAAGGTTTCTTTTTTCACCCCCGAAACGGGGTGAAACTCACCCCCAGGGTAAAAGCACACATCGGCACAATATCACTTGTTTTGTTTGACATGTTAGCTACGTGCATGCCAAATTTAATGTCATTTCAAGTGGTTTTTTAAAATGCAGAGTAAAAACCGTGAGTAAACGTACTAAAAACCGTTATTTTTACAATAATTTATTAATAACAAAGTCGGAACGTGGTCTAAGCTATCACGATTATCGTGATCGTGATTAAGCTAATCGATTTAGCGTATAAAAATACTATGAACAAGACAAACTTGCTATATATTGCGCATTTCGAGCTTTTCGACAAATAAACAATTATTTTGTTATTAACAAAATAAGAACACATTTTGAGTAATCGCGACTAGTCGTATTCGATTCAGCGACCAAAAATACACCAGAGAAGACCTTATCACTATCAATTTATTTACAGGGCTTCTAATAATTCCTGAAAACACCTAATTTTACGATAATTTGTTAATAACAATTAAACGCTCCACATTTGGGCTTCCAGACCACTTCCATTGGATTCAACGACCCAAAAACCTATAGTACCACCATCAAATCGCGGCGAACTAAAAGTGTCCACGGGACCCCCCTATGTTGCGACTAGACTATTAGGATATTTTACATTTTGAAAACTATTTCCCACTTAAAAATCGAAAGGTCAAAAATAAAGTATTAAAAATTTAGAGGGAGGTAATTTTCAGTTGGCCCCCCCCTCTGTGGCTCAGTGGTAAGAGAGTCTACCTTTGGATTCAGCAATCGTTAGTTCGAATCTCAGCTGGATAGGAAATTTTTCATTTATTAAAAATTAATAAGTCAAAATAGTATCTTCTACCAACGACCACAAACGTTCGGATACAATTTAGCGTCTCTTTGTAAAGACAATGAAGTCAACTTTTCAAAGTTACAAGACATTTACTCAACACACACCCTACACACTACATTAGGTACCTAACTGATTGCAAAATCAACAACTGTACCATTATACAGGGTGTAACAAAAATACAGGTCATAAATTAAACCACATATTCTGGGACCAAAAATAGTTCGAATGAACCTAACTTACCTTAGTACTAATATGCACATAAAAAAAGTTACAGCCCTTTGAAGTTACAAAATGAAAATCGATTTTTTCGAATATATCGAAAACTATTAGAGATTTTTTATTGAAAATTGACATATTGCATTCTTATGGCAGGATAATCTTAAAGAAAAATTATAGTGAAATTTGTGCACCCCATAAAAAATTTATGGGAGTTCTGTTCCTTTAAACCCCCCCCCCCCCTTTTGTGTACGTTCCAATTAAATTATTATTGTGGTACCATTAGTTAAACTCAATATTTTTAAAACTTTTTTGTCTCTCAGTATTTTTTCGATAAGGCAGTTTTTATCGAGTTATGGCTTCTTTTTAATATGTTTACATAAACATTTTATGGGGGTTTTGTTCCTTTAAACCCCCCAAATGTTTGTGTACGTTCAAATAAGACTATTATTGCGGTACCATTAGTTAAACACAGTGTTTTTTAAACTTTTTTGCCTGTTTGTATTTTTTCGATAAGGCACCTTTTATCGAGATGTGGCTTCTTTTTTAATATGTTTCAAAATATACCTAAAAATGTAAATCATAAATAAATTTTCATAGTCTCAATAATCGTACTTAGCCATATACAAATATGTGGTGGATTTGACAAATATTCGAAATATCTCGATAAAACTCGACTTTTCGAAAAAGTACTAAGAGGCAAAAAAGTTTTTAAAGCATTGTGTTTAACTAACGGTACTACAATAAAAATTAAATTGGAACGTACACAAAAGTTTGGGGGGTTTAAAGGAACAAAACCCCCATAAAATTTTTATGGGGTGTCTAAATTTCACTATATATTTTTCTTAAAATACTACTGCCATAAGAATGCCACATGTCCATTTTCAATAAAATATCTCAAATAGTCTTCGATATATTGGAAAAAATCGATTTTTATTTTGTAACTTCAAAGGGCTGTAACTTTTTTTATGTGCACATTTGTACTAAGGTAAGTTAAGTTCAGTCGAACTATTTTTGATCCCAGAATATGTGATTAAATTTATGACCTGTATTTTTGTTACACCCTGTATAACTAGACCATTGTATAACTAGACATATTGGGTAGATAAACAACCACTGTACCATACCAATTGTCATTAGTTGTCTAGGCATTAAGCTAAAAAAAATTAGTTGATTTATATTTGTCTATATTGTCAGTGTGACAAATCAATAGAAACTGTGTATTTACATTTTTTTGTTCAACCATAAAATTAGTCAAATGAAATACATACAAGGGGCAATGTCCGACTTCTTTAAACCTAAAAGTTCAGAAAAACCCAAAAATGATAACTCGGAAGATTCATCAAAACAGAAAGAGGAACAAAAACTAAAAAAAGCAGAGGCGTGTGGTATGGGAGATTACGATTACAAAAATTGTCCTTTTAATGAAGAAATGGAAGACGAGGAATTCGAGAAAATTTCTAGGACAACTAGCATATTGTTTTCAAATATAGAACGTGAACTAGCACACAATTTTCAAGAACGAAGGTGAGTTGTTCTATACTTCTTCTTCTTGAATGGCTTTAGAATTCGGGGTGAGTTTTCACCGCATTCACTATAGCCCTATATCTTCTACAATCTTCCGCTTCCTTTTCCCATTGTTGTACCCCAATCCTAGGTAAATCGGCTTCAACATCATCCTTCCATCTTTTTCTGGGACGGCCTACTGATCTATCGTCTAGTCTCTCAAAAAATACTGCCTTTAACACTCTAGATTCCACTGATCTTACCACATGACCTGCCCATCTTATCCTTATCAGCTTTTATATGTCTGACGATGTTTTGAGTACCATACAAAGTCACCAATTCAGCATTGCGGCGCCTTCTCCACTCTCCTGTCACTTCATCTCTTTGACGGCCAAATATCATTTTGAGAACCGTCCTTTCAAATACCAGCATCTTATTTATTTCCTGCTGATGTAGAGTCCATGTTTCACTTCCATATGTAATAACTGGGTGAATAATTGACATGCACAGTCTTAATTTAGATTGGCTTTTTAGCAGCTTAGATCTTAATAATGATGATAGATCTCTTTTTCTATGTGGTTGTTGTCTGTGATTACCGCCTCTGGCCAGATATTTAAAATCTTTTACTACTTCGAAGTTGTATTCATTACATTAGTTATGTTCTGCGTAACTCTTGGTCTTGGATTTTTGGTTACTAGCATGTTTTTCGTCTTCTCTTCATTTATTCGAAGGCCCAAGCTACCTGTTTCTTAATCGAGTTGTGAAACCCTCTGGCCTAACCTGCTGTTTAACTTCGCACTGGAACATGCAGTAAGGAAAGCTCAGCCACAACTGACAAACGGATTTGCCGCCCAAGGATCAAAAATACTATTGGCCTTTGCGGATAACGTGGACACAATTGCACAATCCGCCAGATATGCAAAAGAAGATGGTCTTAAGTTTAACGATGACAAGACCAAGTACATGGTGGTTACGAAGAACCCAAGACCAAGGGTTAGACAAAACGTAACAATTAATGAATACAACTTTAAAGTCGTTAAAGAATTTGAGTACCTGGGAGTGATCATAACATCTAAAAATAAATATGAAAAGGACGTGGCAGCCAGGATCATTGCAGGAAACAGGGCATATTACTCATTAATGACCGTACTTAAATCAAAAATACTCTCAAGACCAGCAAAAATAAGAGTATATAAGACAATAATTCGTCCCACAATAACGTATGGAAGCGAGACATGGACTCTGAACCAGCGGGAAACAACAAAATTATTGGTACTTGAAAGAAAGATACTGCGGACTATCTATGGGCCTTGCAGAGAAGAGACAACAGGAGAATGGAGAAGAAGACACAATGATGAACTCCAGACAATATATGGAGATGAAAACATAGTACGCTAAATTGAAGCAAACGGAATAAGATGGGCGGGTCACGTAATAAGATCGAGTGACGAAAGACTTCTGAACGCCATATTCTGGGAAAGGCCCGATGGTAAAAGGTCAGTTGGTCGCCCAAGAAAGAGATGAAAGGACGCAGTAGCCACTGATCTTCGTAAGATGGGAGTACAGCAATGGGAAATAGCTGCTCAGGACCGACAACAATGGAGGGAAATAGTAAACGCAGCCCAGACTCACATATAGTTGTAGAGCCAAATGATGATGATGATGATGATGTTGTGAAAACACATCTCTCACATCTCTTGTAGAATGAGCGACTGCATCTAAAGCATAATCAAAGGCCAACAATAGTTCTGATCCTTGATTCACAAATCCCCCGGTCAGCTCAGATGATATTTTACTGATATTGCATATTCTAAATCCAGATTGAATAGCAACGCTGATAGAAGTCTCCTTGCCTAAGTCCTGGTGTTATACTAAATGGCATCGATGTTTGGTTTCCTATTTTTACCTGTTCATATGAATCTATCAGGCACACCAATTTTCTTGGTATTCCCATTTCTTGCAATGCTAGCCGTAGTCTGCTTCTTTCTATCGAATCATATGCTTGCTGGAAATCTATGAAGGTGTACATCTCGGTTGAATAGTTCTATAGAATAGCTTAAGTATAGGAATGCTAGTACTACCTATCGTTTGTATATGACGCTTATTTTTGTAATTAATTTACATATATTATTATTTCCATCAGAGTATAATTTATTGTTTTCAAAACGAAATTAAAAGAACATTGTGCTCTTTTTAGAACTCTGGAAGAAAAGTTAAAGGATCTAGAAGAAGAGTTACTCAAACGTCAAGATTTATACGAAGCATGCTACAATTTGCATAAAAAAGAGTCGGTTCACGTAGAACAAATTTCCGCCAAAATTAAGAAATTTTCCGACAATGTAGATTATCATGAAGAAGTGACAGAATCTTGGCAAGTGCTCATCGATCAGTTTCGTAAAATTCCTGAAGAGACATCTTGTCGCTAGTGAAGTTTTCATACAATTTTTGTACCGTAATGTTAATATTATTTGGCTTAGCAAAATTAAAGAGTAATGAAAACCTTAGGATTTTTTTATGTATTTACGATGGTCCTACAGCCTCTGCCGCATCCCGCATTTCCATCTCCACATTCTTCGATCGGTCAATTCCTCCTTATTTATGGCACTATCTCTCATTATTCCTCTGATTCCTTCTGTCCATTTTAATGCTGGTCTTCCTATCCTTTTTCTATTCCATGGAATATAGCTTACGTAAACAACGGTGCGGGGTGCATTTGAACCCCATCTGTATATCCATTTTTTATATGTGAACGTCGGGGAAATTAATTTGAAAGATAATTAGGACTTATTTATTATTGTATGAAACACAATTTTACAAAAAAATACTCATTTTAAAAAAAAAAAATTATTATGATTGCAAGACAAACACACGCAATTTTTCACAGAATGAGCAACACAAAGTTTTTACACACATGGACTTTCGGTCTTTTTTCTCTGGCATAAGTATCACCGACCTTGTCCCATAGCTCTGTTATTTCCAGGTGTAACATCAGAAACGTCCAATTCAGTATATGAAATTTTTATCATTTGCACCCTACAGTCATTTTTTCAAAAAAGCACGTAAACCCAAAGAGTTTTAAATGCTGTAATAGGTAGAATACGTTTAGAATTGAATTTAATACGAGTAAAAAATGGAAAAAATAAAAAAAATTATTAAAAAAGATAGGTGAGAAAAACGACGTCTGGGGTGCACCTGCACCCCGCACCGCCTTACGAGGGTTAAGGCGTGTTTTGGCCATCGTTTCATCTTTCATTCTCATTACATGCCCGTACCATAAAATCTGTTTGGATTCTATTGTATCTACGGTATTGTTAATCCTTCTTATTCTTCTTTTTATTTCTTCATTTGGGATGTGATCAAGTGTGGGTATCCAACAATGTTTTAATTTACAAAAAAACTAGCGCACGGAAATAGATCTGATGATGAAGAATTATGGGTTTATTCCATGAGTTATTTCAGTTATGAGTTATTCCATGACAAAGATTTATTCCATCAGTTAGAATTGTTACCAATATTGTTTATAAATAAAGACACAACTCCACTCGATATTTTAAGGGGATGGATACGTATTTTCGGCTGCAATGCTATTCAAATGAGGATTAATTTTTTTCGAATTCTGAGAAAACTAATAAGTATTTTTTTAAAATTTAAACGCAGAATGAAAGTCCCTGAAAACTTCTATAATGTTTATTTTAATAAATTAGAGGGGTTGAAAAACTAAGAGAAAATGTAGTGTGATTTTTACTTTCAAGTATCTCATTCAAAAGAAACTTTTTATTTATTCTAAGAGACTTTTGGCCCTCGATAATAATTTAGTCTTTCATTCTGCGTTAAATTTTTTAAAAATATTTATTAGTTATTTCAGGATTCGAAAAAAATGGACACTACGTCCGTGGTGAAAATAGAGGGACTGTCTTTATAACTTAGAAGGGAGTTGATAGTGCCAAAAATATTTTAAATTGTTTATTTAAATTTGTTTGTTAAACGTAATTAATAGATTATGGCAAATTGTTAATTGTAAAAATAGATTTAATAGTTGAGTAAAAATGTAAAAATATAAAAAAAATATCTGTAATCCCATCAGGAAAAAACGACCTGGATTAGTCACTAGAGGCCAGGTCATATGTATAAATAATAAATAAATAAAAAAAATAATAAATAAAATGTTAACGTGTTAACTACGTCCGTGGTAATATTTTCCAAATCGAACATTTGCTACCTTTGTCATACAACGCACTGAGTCAAATAGAATATGATGACAAGACAGTGACAGTTTTAAATATTTGACATGGGCATCGGGAATATTTTGAGTTGTTTTTTTTTGTTTTATGGCATAGACTTGGTGTCAATTAGCCAGTCACAACTTTTTTGTTTTGTATTCATACATAAAGAAGGCAATGAGGTCTTTAGAGTTCCATAGCAAACTCTTCCACAGCTCTCTACTCAGTTCAAAAGCTGCAGGTGGCCGCTATGGACTGTCCAAGTTGCTCACCACATTTTTCCATTATACATCCTCTTCTTCTTCTTTTTTCATATGTACATAATATATCAAATTATCAGGATTAATAAATTTAGAGGTTAATTTTAGTTTCAGAGATAAATTTCATTAAACAATCATATATATTTTTGCTGTTTAGAGACAATAGATAGGATACATTGAAAGGTGGAAAAACATTACATTTTATTAAATCTTCGATTAAATTATAGGTGTATGGAATGTATTTTGAGCTGTTGATTAAATAATATTGATAGTGTATTTGATAAATAATTGATTTAAGACGTGAACTTTTTTGGACCATTCTGGACAAAAAAGGTTGGTCTCTTGCAATTTTTCTCTAAAGTTGATTTTTCTCGAGTTATAAGCAATTTAAAATTTGAAAAACGCGGAAATGACCCTTTTTAAGACTTAATAACTCGGTTAAAAATTATTATTATGAAAGTTAGAAAGTGACTAAATCAAAATTTAAAGCCTCCGCTACATGATCCTGAAGAAATCTGTGTTATAAATTTATTACTAAGCTGTTATTTTTAATTAATAACAATGGGCGGTTAGATCGTATTGACGCGGCTGTAAATGTGAGTGAAAGTAAGATGCACAATTGGACTGCCGGAATGGCATCTCTCTCGCATTCAGCATTTAATAAAATAATTACAAATATTTCTTCAGGATCTTGTAGGGGGGGGGGGGATTAAACTGATTTAGTCACTTTCTGGCTTTCATAATAATAACTTTTAACCGAGTTATTAAACCTTGAAAATCGCCATTTTTTGTTTTTTTTTCAATTTCAAATTGCTTATAACTCGAAAACGATCAACTTTAGAGAAAAATTATAAGAGACCTTTTTTATCCAGAATGGCCCAAAAAACCTACAAAAAAATTGTCCGGGCCAAACATATTGATTTTTTGCAATTTGATTAAAAAAAATTGTTAAAAAATTTGGACTACTTTTTACAGAGGCGACTTCTTGAACCTTATTCTGGGATATCTCACGAATGTGATTATGCAAAAAAATCTCATGGGAATATTTTTCCCAACGAACCCGCCGTTGTCGCCTTGTCTAACTGTGATACCGACAAAACTATAATATTATAAAAGTGAAAACTGGACTTTGCAGAAAAAGGATAATAGGTGATAGATTAATAGGTGAATATGTAGCTAAACTAAACCCAAATCCGACACCTGAAAGGGTATAAGGAAAAAGAAAAAGAAAGAAAGAAAGATAAACAGTTTGTTACCAACGCTGAAAGATATTACATGAAAATAAATGAAGTATTTATCTATAGTTATGGTTTTAGTGGAAAATATGTAAGGAACTATAGTATTACAAAACATGATGTTGCAAGTGCAAGAGTGCAGAAATGTTAAATAAATAAAAGAAGATCAAATTTATTTACGAAAGATAAGAAGATTCAAAAGCTGTAGATACGATAAATAGCCAAAAGAAATATTCATACATATGTTAAACATGTTTAGTTTATTCATATGCGTATGCGTATATATTCTTTCTGTTGGTAACAGCCTAAATACTTTCACTAAAGACTTAAATCTTGATCAAGTTGCTGAAAGTACTTAGACTGCAACGAAGAAAAATAATGCTTACATATGCACAAGTCAAGACATGTTTATCGTGTACAATTTATTGTACGTTAGGCACATGTGGGTTTTAAAACTACGGTAGCCTTTCCGAACATGTTATGTAGAGCATTTGGTTTAAACAGGGTGCCAGTCATGAACTGAGCTCTACATGTTCAAGCACCCCGCATACTGAGAAATACGATTTTCGATATGATTACCGGTAATCAAATACAAAAGTAACAAAAGTAATCATAGTAATCAAAGTAACGAATACTGTAAATGATTACTTTTTACAAGAGTAACGATTTATAACGGATACTCGAAAGTAACTATAATCAACATCACTAGTCTCCAGGTGCTGTATTTAAAAATCGATTTATTTGGTGCTAAAAATAGGGGCCTGCAAGTAAATAAGAAGAAAACTAAGATGATGACATTAACATCCAACAATAGAGCCAAAAAAATCGGTCACCAATTCATGGTCTAAATGATAACTCTATCTGCCTTTAAAGTGGTGGCCAAATTCACATACTTAGGCTCCCTGATCACCAAGGAAAACGTCATGACGGAAGAAATCAAGCGAAGGATAATTCTAGCAAGCAAATGTTATTTTGGTATGAGTATAATATGAGAAGCAGAAACTTAAACCAAAAAACAAAAATAACCATATGCAAAACCCTTAGGTATACGCAACCAGTGTTTACATATGGATCGAAGACATGGACTGTCTCCAACGCAGATGAAAACCTTCTGTTTATAAGTATTTGAACGAAGGATCCTGAGAGGAATATTCGCGGTGGCATCTGTGAAAATGGTATTTGAAGAAGAGGTGTAGGTACAACTAATAGGAGGTATAGGTAACTATAGGAGGGTGTAGATGAGGATGGTAGAAAAATAGGCGCAGCAAACTGGTAACTGTTGGTAATGGATAGAACTGGCTGGCGTAATAGACTTGGGAAGGTCGATGCTCTTTTATAGGGCTGTAGCACACCATTGATGATGATGATGATGATGATGATGATAAATAAAGAAAACTAAAATAATTAGTTTTAATTTGCACCTATAATATAATGCACCCATATACAGGGTGTCCCGAAAAGATTGGTCATAGATTATACCACATATTCTGCGGTCAAAAATGGTTCGATTGAACCTAACTTACCTCAGTACAAATGTGCTCATAAAAAAAGTTACAGCCCTTTGAAGTTACAAAATGAAAATCGATTTTTTTCAATATATCGAAAACTATTTGAGATTTTTTATTGAAAATTGACATGTATCATTCTTATGGCAGTAACATCTTAAAACAAAATTATAGTGAAGTTTGTCCACCCCATAAAATTTTATGGGGGTTTTGTTCCTTTAAACCCCCCCATACTTTTGTATACGTTCCAATTAATTCATTATTGTGGTATCATTAGTTAAACACAACATTTTTAAAACTTTTTTGCCTCTTAATATTTTTTCAATAAGCCAGTTTTATCGAGATGCAGCTTCTTTTTTAATATATTTACATAAAAATTTTATGGGGGTTTTGTTCCTTTAAACCCCCCCATACTTTTGTATACGTTCCAATTAATTCATTATTGTGGTATCATTAGTTAAACACAGTGTTTTTAAAACTTTTTTGACTCTTAGTCTTCTTTTGACAAATTACCTTTTATCGAGATATGGCTTCTTTTTCAAAATATACCTAAAAATGTAAATTATAAATACATTTTCAGATTATTAACAGGTCTCTATAATCGTACTTAACCATATACAAATATGTGGTGGATTCTACAAATATTCAAAATAGGTCGATAAACACTGGCTAATCAAAAAAGTACTAAGAGGCAAAAAAGTTTTAAAAACATTTTGTTTAACTAATGGTGTCACAATATTAATTTAATTGGAACGTACACAAAAGTTTGGGGGGGTTTAAAGGAACATTAAACTTTTTATGGGGTGCACAAATTGCACTTTAATTTTTTTAAGATGTTGCTGCCATAAGAGTGCCACATGTCCATTTTCAATAAAAAATCTCGAAGGGTTTTCGATATATGAAAAAAAATCGATTTTCATTTTGTAACTTCAAAGGGCTGTAACTTTTTTTGTGTGCACTATTGTATATAGGTAAGTGAGGTTCAATCAGCATATTTTTAACCCCAAAATCTGTGGTATAATTTATGACCATTCTTTTTGGTACACCCTGTATAATCTTACACCCCGGCGCAGTGTATGCTTAAGCCGGCCCTGCAGTTTACATTTACATTTCGATAAATAAATTTTTTCACTCTTATTTTCACAAGAATCTACAGGTCGAGCCAGTCTTGTAAATTTCACGATTGCGAGCCACGTTTCACGCAACCGTGTTTGCGTACTTGTGTTTCGAGTTGCGTGGTCGTGTGGAGTTATATTTACCAATTCGCGCAATCGTACTTGAGACGCTGTGTCAGGTGAGGTGTTTGAAAATTTGTGTAACTTGATTGCTTGATTCTGTGGTGTGAAGGTGGTTAAACTTTTGTTTTATTTTTTTTTGTTGTTGCGAATATATCGCAGAAAGTTTTTAGATCAAGTAATTGTATGATGAAGATAACACAGAAAATACAAGAGGGTAGCATACTTTGCAAAACAATTGTTACAATTTGAAATCAACAAATTGTTAAGTTGTTGTCTTGCAGGTAAAAAAAGTGACTTTTTAAAAAAATTATATCTCGGAAACTAAAAATTATTTTTATTTATAATTGAAACATGTAAAAGTATAGTACTCTCAAAAAAATTTCAGCCAAAAATATTCATTTTTGTAGAGTTGACTGCAATTTTTCGACAACAGCCCTTTTTTGCAGTGAGCAGCATAACAAGTCCAGTCTCATCTGAAATCAAAGTTTCTTGTAGTTTATACCTCTGGCTAGTGAATGAACAAAGGATTTTTTATTAGATGAGGTCATTTTTGTTTTATAAAAAAAACTACTTTAAAAATGAGAAAAGTTGGGGTCAAAAATGTGTTTAAACTTATGTAAAATCTTCAAATTTCATTTTTTTTAATTCCTTCGTTCATATTCTAGCCAGAGGTATAAACTACAAGAAACTTTTTGATTTCAGATGAGACTAGTTATGCTGCCAACGCAAAAAAACTTAAACTCTACAAAAATGAATATTTTTGGCTGAAACTTTTTTTGAGACTACCTTAAGTACTATACTTTTACATGTTCCAATTATAAATAAAAATAAATTTTAGTTTTCGAGATATAATTTTTTTAAAAAGTCACTTTTTTTACCCACAAGACCTATGTAACCCCTTAAAAAAATGTTTGGAAGAATATGTTTGATGGCCAAGATGCATACATATATTTAGAAGGAAAGTTCCTGATTTCTGTAGTATAATACATAATACCGAAGAGGAAGTAGCCCTAAGCGCCGGACTCCACTTGCGATTTGTAGTTGTGAAGATTGAACACATTCTTTCAAATAGAAGTCAATCCATGATTATTTAGTCACAAATGGATTGACTTGTATTTGAAACAATGTGTTCAATCTTCCTGATTACAAATCGCAAGTGGAGTGCGGCGGTAATAACACCAAAATATTCCATATAGGTCCATAGAAGGTACACAGACATTGAAAAATTCCTGGAATATCCCCGAAAACATGTTCCCTGAACATCCCAGGAAAATCCTGTGTCAGCATTTTAAACATTACCTGAATGTCTTATTGGAACATTCCATGAATGTTCTCTGGACATTCAAAATATATTTTGTAGACATTCCCTGGATATACCAGAAATACAGTGATGAGCGCTCTAATAACCGGCAAAATAGCACAAAAGATGTATTAAGTAGTGAGATAAAAAGACATGAAACTAGTTGAGCTGGGAAATAGCGATATTAACTTATACATTTAGATTGTATTGATTGTGTACCACCTTCAGACGTATCAGACGAGTTTGGAAACTACCAATGTCACAGTGACAGTTTTAGTTGACATACTCCTCCGATATGTGTAAAGGTGGGATCAATATAACGTAAATTTAAAGGTTAATTTCGCTAAATTTCCCAGCTCGACTAGTTTCATTTCTTTTTATCTCACAACTAAATATGTTGCCCATATTTTGCCGGTTATTAGGGCACTTATCACTGTACATCCTTGCTGATGTGACAATACCTCCTATCTGTTTTTTCATGAGAGATGGAAAAACATGTTTTAAGGTCACCTCCTGTGTTCATATGTAAGTTTTGACTTGTTTTGTAGTTCATAGATAGTTTAATTTACTACAAAACAAGTCAAAAAATATCATATGAAAACAGGAGGTGACCCTAAGACAAGTTTTTAGTCTCTCTTACAAAACTCATGAAAAAACAGATAGGATGTATTATTACATCACTGACGATATGTGGCCATACCAAATAATACATCCTTGATAAATATAAACATTTTTATTGAACAAAATCTTTTCATACATTTTTTTAATGCAATTTACTGATATTCCTAAATATTTCAAAAAAATGTGTCACATTTGCTTTGTAAACCTTTCTTTTGCCTTTCGTAGCCACATATTCCGTTTCCTTCCTGGTTTTTTGTAGACCACTCTCTCAGCTGATTCTAAAAAAAATGAAATAAATGGTAATTTTTCTATCCTTTACAATTAACAATCAGAAGAAATATTATTTACAGATAATGATATGCATAATAATAATAGGTTTGTTCTAGCATCAGTTTGAAACCATCAGCGAATAGTAGACCAGCGCGAGTAGAGGGGATCGCACTGGTGACTGTATTATGTTCTTTTACTGACCAACTGTTTGCTGATGGTTTTTGACTAGTTTGACTGTTTGCTAGAACAAACCTAATAATAATAAATATAAATATTTTGTATTTTGACAATGACATCTGATGTGGAAGTCAAAACATTAATAAAATTATTTTTTCAAGTTAACTTTCACATGCGCGTCTTAAAATTGTACTTTTAATACTTATATCATAAATAACTATTAAAACTATCTTAAGAGGAAACAGTATCGATCAACAGGTAGCGAAAATGTGTTCCAAGATTGCGGCTGTAATTTTGAATATTTTTCAAGATATTTGGCACACATATTCGTAATATAATAAAGAATGGCGGTACAGAGCCCAATTTGAAAAATATATTATTATGTGGAAATTACTCTGTAATTAAATACAATATAAAAAAACGAGCTTTTACCGCCATTAAGAAGAACAAAAAAATACACTTTCTTCAAATACAACTTTTTTATCCGATTTTGTGTTATTTTGGAACTACTAAAATTTTTTATTTCATTAGTAGTTCCAAAATTACACAAAATCTAGGCATCGGATAAAAAAGTTTATTTGAAGAAAGTGTATTTTTTTGTTCTTCTTAATGGCGGTACAGGCTCGTTTTTTAAATATTGTATAATTACAGAGTAATTTCCACATATTAATATATTTTTCAAATTGGGCTCTGTACCGCCATTCTTTATTATTTTACGAATACGTGTGCCAAATGCCTCGAAAAAATATTCAAAATTACAGTGACAATCTTGGAACACGTTTTGGCTACCTGTTTATCGCTACTGTATTACCTTAAAACATTGTAATTTGCTAAACCAGTATATTTTACTCTACTACTACTCTACTAGCTACATTTTCCACTGTTTCTAAAGACTTGTTTACATGGGTAGAGTTTTGAGGAGAGTAGAGTAGCGGTAGTACTCTACCAAAAATGGCTTGATACCATTCACATGAGGAGAGTACAAGTATAGTACTGATGCTAGTATAGTGAAACCGATTTTTGTATTTTTAAACACTCTTGATTATAAGTGCACCTTAAATTCTTAATTTTTTGCTTAAGCTCGTTTACTCCAAAGCCCCCTTTGCCATTCTTTCGACGATTTCATCCTCTGCAGCTTGCTGCAAACTTTTATTTCTGTAGTATATACACTACCTAAATTCCATAAACACTGGTATTCGCCGTATTATAGCTCTACAAGTTTTAAAGTTTCATCTTCGGTGAACTTCATTTTCACTATTTACACAAAACACAATTCCAGCCAGAATGACAGCGCCCCCATGTACTCTCCTACCTACTCTATTCTGCCATAATTGAGCGTGTTCCATGGGTAGAGTGTGCAGCCGAGTAGACATTTTGGCAGTAGTGGTGGTCATAGAGTAGTTACTTTGCCATAGGTCGCTAGTCACTCTACTTTAACTCCAACTATACACTCTACCAGCTATTCTACTGTGCTGAGCATTTTTACAGGTAGAGTTACTCTACTCTATCAAGTACTTGCATCATTACTCTACCTGTGTAAACAAGTCTTAAATCTACTGAATGAAAATCTACTTAATCTTAATCTACTCTTAATGAAAAATGTCTAAAATCATTTACCCACCTAGTATTATTGTAGAATTTAAGACAGTCCAGTGCCTTATAAATAATTTCAATATGAATATTTTTTCCTTTAATTCTCCTTTGATACCACTCCATTTTAGATTTTGGGGAACTAATTTCATTGTGTTTATAGCCCATATTTATTGAAGGAACCCAATCTGGAGATTGTTATTATCGATTAAGTCGGCTGGTTTTCCTATAAGATTAAAATGTTAACATCTTCAAAAATCGTTACTGTTGTAATTGTAACTTACCAGATATAAAATGATTACAGCAGACAGGACAGGAAAATTTTCATTTCGCTAGTAAAACCTGTACATTGTATTGCATTTAACCATTGTTGTCTCTCAGATACCTTATTTAGTTCAGTTTAAAAGTGAACTTTATCTTGACTTTATCACAATTACTTTGCATTTCACACTTCAAAACACAACACCAATGAAGCATATTATCTTTCTAAATTAATACTTCCAGAGAAAATGTTAAATTAATCTTTGTACAACACAAAATTACAAAGAAATACAACTAAAATTATCTAAAACTCATTAAGAACAGATAGAATAAGATTTATCTTTTACACCCAGTAGCCATATTGACATATTGATTTAATTTTGACAGCATGTTGGAACGGATTTAAATTTGGTAAATATAACTCCGCACGACCACGCAACTCGAAACACAAGTACGCAAACACGGTTGCGTGAAGCGTGGCTCGCAATCGTGAAATTTACGAGACTTGCTCGACCTGTAGATTCTTGTCTTATTTTCAGCCTCTGTAAAAAATGTAAAGCCCGCCGTCTATGGATCTCATCGGGTAAGTTCGGGAGTAAATGTCAATAATGAAAGTTTCCAACCTTCACAACGATTGGTAAATTTTTGACAGTTACTGTGGAATACATTACTCATACTTTTTTTATCAACAATTAAATGTTATCTCTGTATTCTCCGTCCCCGATTCCTTTCAAAAACCTTCAATACGAGAATGGTGTTGTGCGGGAGGTATTGACAATTATTCAAACTCGTTTACATATCTCAGTGGTCTATAGAATTCCAAATGTGAACATATTCTATATGTAAACATTGTTGTTAACTTGTGAGTTCTGCTTTATTTAAAGGCAAAATGAGTGTTCAAAGAAAGTACGAAAACTTTCTGGAGTACAGACGGAAAGAAAAACTAAACTTCTTATGGATTTCGAAACGGTGGGATCCGGTCATTGCCTTTAAACAAGGTGGTAGCAGGAGACCTACCCCTCATTCTCATAAGGTGGCTGTTTTGCGTAGTCCTAAGATTCAAGAGTTATTAGATCAGGTAAATAATTCTATCTTTTACATACTTGTACTTTGTTTACTTCACTTCAGAACAAACGATTGAAATATATAAAGAACTGGGTCACTTATTTTTTATACCTGCCCACCCAACTTCAATATTTTTACTATGTTAAATACAGTGGAACCTCGATTATCCGTCAGGGCACCGGACCAAGGGTATGACGGATAATCGAAAAGACGGTTAACAGAACTTTAAAAAAATTCATGGTACAACTCTCAAATTTTATTTGTATGTTTTGTTTAATAATATATAACAGGGATTTGTGTTCGTTCAATCCAATTAATTTGGTTTAGAATATTTTGAAATCTTGTTTGTTTTACTGTTAATTCAAATTTTGCAACGAAGAATTTCTTAATCCGCGTAAGATCATACAATCTACTTTATAGTCTTCTTCTTGTAGAGAATTTCACTCAATGAATTGTTGCATGTGCGATGCACCTTCTCTGGCTTCTTTACACAAATCTTTGTTTGTGCAAATGCAATGGTAGCATCACTATACATTTCAACGAATGTTGCTTGGCTCATCGCAATGCTCAAAACTCAACGCTAACAAAATGAATAATTGATGATGTACGGACCCTGATGGTTAACAGATTTGACAGTTAATGGAGAGACGGATAATCGAGGTTCCACTGTAGTGGGTATTATTTCCATGTGCATATATTATTTAAGGATGTCAATGTATGCAAATATCCTTATAAAGCTACAACTTCAATGATTCAATTTGTTTACACAACACATTGATGTATTATACAGGGTGTAACAAAAATAAAGGTTATCAATTAGTACATATTCTGGGACCAAAAATACTTCGGTTGAACCTAACTTACCTAAGTATAAATATGCACATTAAAAAAGTTACAGCCCTTTGAAGTTACAAAATGAAAATCGATTTTCTCGAATATATCGAAAACTATTAGAGATTTTTTATTGAAAATGGACATGTGGCCTTCTTATGGCAGAAGCATCTTCAAGAAAAATTATAGTAAAATTTGTGAATCCCCTAAAAATTTTATGAGTCCTTAACCCCCCCCCCCCCCCCCAAATTTGTGTACGTGCCAATTAAATTATTATTGTGGTATCATTAGTTAAATTCAATCTTTTCAAAACTTTTCTGCTCTTAGTATTTTTTCGATAAGGCAGTTTTTATCGAGATGCAGCTTCTTTTTTAATATGTTTACATAAAAAATTTATGGGGGTTTTGTGCTTTTAAACCCCCCAAATGTAGGTCCGTGAACTTAGCCCGAAAAAGTCGGGAAAAAAAATGCGATTAATGCCATTCGTTTGTCCATTGATTGTCCACGTTTGTCCACCATTTTATTTCGTTAGTCCACCCATCAATTCTTTTTTATAAACAAAAATTTTTTTTCGGGCTAACTTCACAAATCCACAAATTTTCGAAAAGTTAAAAAAACTCTTGCTATATGGTTTGTCCATCGTTTGTCCATGTTTGTCCACCACATAATTTTTTTTGTCCACCCTCTGAAACAACCCCCTGTTAATTGTAATTATTTTTTTATTTCTTAATTCGGGCTAACTTCACGTTCTCTTAAATGGGCATTTAAACGTTAATTCGGGTGCAGAACCACAACTAAGCGTTTGTCCACCCCTTTGCAGCGTTTGTCCTGCCCGTTAAAGTGCGAAACAACCCCTCGTTAATTGTAATTATTTTTTAATTCTTAATTCGGGCTAACTTCAAGTTCTCTTAAATAGGTATTTAAACGTTAATTCGGGTGCAGAATCACAACTACCCGTTTGTCCACTCCTTCGCAGCGTTTGTCCAACCCCTTAAAGTGCGAAACTTCACGTTCTCTTAAATGGGCATTTAAACGTTAATTCGGGTGCAGAATCACAACTAAGCGTCTGTCCACCCCTTTGCAGCGTTTGTCCAACCCCTTAAAGTGCGAAACAACCCCCCTGTTAATTGTAATTATTTTTTTATTTCTTAATTCCGGCTAACTTCACGTCCATTTAAACGTGTATTTTAAAGTTAATTCGGGTGAAGAATCACAACTACCCGTTTGTCCACCCCATCGCAGCGTTTGTCCAGCCCCTTAAAGTGCGAAACAACCCCCTAGTTAATTGTAATTATTTTTTTATTTCTTTATTCGGGCTAACTTCACGTTCTCTTAAATGGGCATTTAAACGTTAATTCGGGTGCAGAATCACAACTGCCCGTTTGTCCACCCTTTCGCAACGTTTGTCCAACCACTTAAAGTGCGAAACAACCCCCTCGTTAATTGTAATTATTTTTTTATTTCTTTATCCGGGCTAGCTTCACGTTCCCTTAAATGGGCATTTAAACGTTAATTCGGATGCAGAATCACAACTACCCGTTTGTCCACCCCTTCGCAGCGTTTGTCCAGCCCCTTAAAGTGCGAAACAACCCCCTAGTTAATTGTAATTATTTTTTTATTTCTTTATTCGGGCTAATTTCACGTTCTCTTAAATGGGCATTTAAACGTTAATTCGTGTGCAGAATCACAACTGCCCGTTTGTCCACCCTTTCGCAGCGTTTGTCCAACCACTTAAAGTGCGAAACAACCCCCCTGTTAATTGTAATTAATTTTTTATTTCTTAATTCGGGCTAGGTTCACGTTCCCTTAAATGGGCATTTAAACGTTAATTCGGGTGCAGAATCACAACTACCCGTTTTTCCACCCCTTCGCAGCGTTTGTCCAACCCCTTAAAGTGCGAAACAACCCCCTCGTTAATTGTAATTATTTTTTTATTTCTGTATTCGGGCTAAATTCACGTTCCCTTAAATGGGCATTTAAACGTTAATTCGGATGCAGAATCACAACTACCCGTTTTTCCACCCCTTCGCAGCGTTTGTCCAACCCCTTAAAGTGCGAAACAACAACCCCCTAGTTAATTGTAATTATTTTTTTATTTCTTAATTCGGGCTAACTTCACGTTCTCTTAAATGAGCATTTAAACGTTAATTCGGGTGCATAATCACAACTACCCGTTTGTCCACCCCTTCGCAGCGTTTGTCCAACCCCTTAAAGTGCGAAACAACAACCCTGTTAATTGTAATTATTTTTTTATTTCTTAATTCGGGCTAGCTTCACGTTCCCTTAAATGGGCATTTAAAAGCTAGCCCGAATTAAGAAATAAAACAATAATTACAACTAACAGGGGGGTTGTTTCGCACTTTAAGGGGTTGCACAAACGCTGCGAAGGGGTGGACAAACGGGTAGTTGTGGTTCTGCACCCGAATTAACGTTTAAATGCCCATTTAAGTGAACGTAAAGCTAGCCAGAATTAAGAAATAAGAAAATAATTACAATTAACAGGGCGGTTCTTTCGCACTTTAAGGGGTTGGACAAACGCTGCGAAGGGGTGGACAAACGGGTAGTTGTGATTCTGCACCCGAATTAACGTTTAAATGCCCATTTAAGGGAACCTAAAGCTAGCCCGAATTAAGAAATAAAAAAATAATTACAATTAACAGGGGGGTTGTTTCGCACTTTACGGGGTTGGACAAACGCTGCGAAGGGGTGGACAAACGGGTAGTTGTGATTCTGCATCCCTATTTACGTTTAAATGTCCATTTAAGAGAACGTAAAGTTAGCCCGAATAAAGAAATAAAAAAATAATTACAATTAACGAGGGGGTTGTTTCGCACTTTAAGGGGTTGGACAAACGCTGCGAAAGAGTGGACAAACGGGCAGTTGTGGTTCTGCACCCGAATTAACGTTTAAATGCCCATTTAAGAGAACGTGAAGCTAGCCCGAACTAAGAAATAAAAAAATAATTACAATTAGCATGGGGGTTGTTTCGCACTTTAATGGGTTGGACAAACGCTGCGAAGGGGTGGACAAACGGGTAGTTGTGATTCTGCATCCGAATTAAAGTTTAAATGCCCATTTAATGGTACGTGAAGCTAGCCCGAATAAAGAAATAAAAAAATAATTACAATTAACGAGGGGGTTGTTTCGCACTTTAAGTGGTTGGACAAACGCTGCGAAAGGGTGGACAAACGGGCAGTTGTGATTCTGCACCCGAATTAACGTTTAAATGCCGATTTAAGAGAACGTGAAGTTAGCCCGAATAAAGAAATAAAAAAATAATTACAATTAACTAGGGGGTTGTTTCGCACTTTAAGGGGCTGGACAAACGCTGCGATGGGGTGGACAAACGGGTAGTTGTGATTCTTCACCCGAATTAGCTTTAAAATACGCGTTTAAGCAGACGTGAAGTTAGCCCGAATTAAGAAATAAAAAAATAATTACAATTAACAGGGGGGTTGTTTCGCACTTTAAGGGGTTGGACAAACGCTGCGAAGGGGTGGACAAACGAGTAGTTGTGATTCTGCACCCGAATTAACGTTTAAATGCCCATTTAAGGGAACGTAAAGCTAGCCCGAATTAAGAAATAAAAAAATAATTACAATTAACAGGGGGGTTGTTTCGCACTTTAAGGGGTTGGACAAACGCTGCGAAGGGGTGGACAAACGGGTAGTTGTGATTCTGCACCCGAATTAACGTTTAAATGCCCATTTAAGGGAACGTGAAGTTAGCCCGAATAAAGAAATAAAAAAATAATTACAATTAACGAGGGGGTTGTTTCGCACTTTAAGGGGTTGGACAAACGCTGCGAAGGGGTAGAAAAACGGGTAGTTGTGATTCTGTACCCGAATTAACGTTTAAATGCCCATTTAAGGGAACGTGAAGCTAGCCCGAATTAAGAATAAAAAAATTATTGCAATTAACATGGTGGTTGTTTCGCACTTTAAGGGGTTGGACAAACGCTGCGAAGGGGTGGACAAACGGGTAGTTGTGATTCTGCACCCGAATTAACGTTTAAATGCCCATTTAATGGAACGTGAAGCTAGCCCGAATTAAGAAATAAAAAAATAATTGCAATTAACATGGTGGTTGTTTCGCACTTTAAGGGGTTGGACAAACGCTACGAAGGGGTGGACAAACGGGTAGTTGTGATTCTTCACCCGAATTAACGTTTAAATGCTCATTTAATGGAACGTGAAGCTAGCCCGAATAAAGAAATAAAAAAATAATTACAATTAACGAGGGGGTTGTTTCGCACTTTAAGGGGTTGGACAAATGCTGCAAAGGGGTGGACAAACGCTTAGTTGTGATTCTGCACCTGAATTAACGTTTAAATGCCCATTTAAGAGAACGTGAAGTTAGCCCGAATTAAGAAATAAAAAAATAATTACAATTAACAGGGGGTTGTTTCAGAGGGTGGACAAAAAAAATTATGTGGTGGACAAACATGGACAAACAATATAACAAGAGTTTTTTAAATTTTCGAAAATTTGTGGATTTGTGAAGTTAGCCCGAAAAAAAATTTTTGTTTATAAAAAAGAATTGATGGGTGGACTAACGAAATAAAATGGTGGACAAACGTGGACAATCAATGGACAAACGAATGGCATCAATCGCATTTTTTTTCCCGACTTTTTCGGGCCAACTTCACGGTTCTATACAAATATGTGGTGGATTTGACAAATATTCAAAATATCTTGATAAAAACTGACTTTTCTAAAAAGTACTAAGAGGCAAAAAGGTTTTTAAAACATTGTGTTTAACTAATGGTACTACAATAATTAAATTGGAACGTACACAAAAGTTTGGAGGGTCATTGTTTAAAGAAACAAAACATCCATAAAATTTTTAAGGGGTGTCCAAATTTCACAATAATTTTAAGATACTACTGCCATAAGAATGCCACGCGTCCATTTTCAATAAACAATCTCTAATAGTTTTCGATATATTGGAAAAATTTCATTTTGTAACTTCAAAGGGCTGTCTGTAACTCTTTTTATGTGCATATTTGTACTAAGGTAAGTTAGGTTCAGTCGAACTATTTTTGGTCCCAGAATATGTGATTAAATTTATGACCTGTATTTTTGTTACACCCTGTATACTAAGGATTTCTACAGTTTTTACTGTATTCAATCACTCAATCGTTCTCTCCAGTTTTTTCTGTTTTGCCAGTCTTAACGGCAGTTTTCTTATTTGATTTCTTCTCCTCAGCTTCTTTCAACCTTACCGTCACCTCTTCTGATGTTAAGACTTCCCCATAGCTAGACTGAGTCAATCTTCTAATGACAGTAGCATTTTCTTTAACTCAACTGTTTGACTTTGACTTTTCTTTTCTAATACGGATGAGAATATTTCCACTATGGTCCGAGGATTATCTAAAGGTTTCATTGGCGAGGGTTCGTTCATTCTTGTTGACAAATCAATTGCGATGTTTTGTATTTCTGGGCTCATGGAATCTTCAATATTTGATGCTGAAATTATAGGTTTTTTGTAGGTGTTTTAAGCTTTGGTTGGATGACACTAGTGGAAGTGGACAGTTGGGAAAAGAAATTTTTATTAACAAACAAGGAACCAGTATCTTTTTGGGTGCTTGTAGATGTAGATTCAACATTATTTTGGAGCATGATATTACTGTTATCAACGGCAATATGTTGTGTTAAACAGTTAGTTGTATGCTTTTTATTTTTGTACCTTTGAAGGTCTACTGGCTGGGTCAAACAAGGTTTCCGGAAACTTAGATGGATCAATTGGATATGTTCCAGTTGAGACAAAGCCACCTATAATGTTTTTTGAAAGGAGTGATTCGCGTAGCACTTCTTCAAGTAAAATGCCAAACTGTTCCTTACTTAGACGTCCACTTCCTTGTCCAACTTGAGATTTTCCATATTGGACCAATTTTTTATCCCATTTTACTTTAACTGGTCCAAACACACATTTATCTAAGGGCTGGATTCTATCAGTCAAGTGAGAAGGGAAACTCATGAGTTCTATTTTATTTTTTATGGCTTCTTCTACTATCCTTAGGCTATAATGACTTGCATGACACTCATACAACAAAACTGCAGCTTGATCCACATTATCATGGCTTCGAATATGTTTCACATGTTCTATAAAACAGTCTCTAAACCAAAAAAAAAAAAATTGAGGTTCCTCCATACACCCCTTTGATGATGCTGCGTACCTGGTTCCTGGATATGATTGTGTAGATGTCCAACGGACTTGAACGGCAGCCCCTTTAAAAACAATTAATGGGGGAAAAAATCCATCAGCTGACACGCATTGGCATCAAAACAGTTGTTGACTCTCGTCCAGATCCACCTGATACTCTGTTAAGAGGCTTCCCTTTTTCACCCAGTGATTTTAGTCTGCTAGGATCACTGGCAAAACCACTTTCATCGCAGTTAAAAATAAACTTAGCTTTACTAGGCCCCTCCAAATCATGCTTTTTATAAAGATCCCCTAATTTGGAATACAAATCATACACAGTTGCTGGATCTTGAGCAGTTTTTCGAGCTTTTTGAAGATGTTCAGCCTTTTTTAGGCTGATGTTATTGTTTCTTTTCATGAAACCTTGGTATCAGTCCTCTCCTGGTAAATGATCATGAAATGGATTTGGTATGTCATTTGCTTTAACGCATTCAGACACCAATTGTTTCACTTGAAGGTCTCTGGGGGTATGGAATAATAATGGTGTTAAGCATATAGGGTCAGTCAGGGTAATTGGAAACAGGGGTGATTGTAAACAGTACTCCCTACCGCTAGAAATGAAATATTGCAACAATATCACATACAGGGCCGTAACTAGCATTGGGGCAACCGGGCCAGTGCCTCGGGGCCCCCGGCCAAGGGGGGCCCCGCAGGAGTCCCCTTTGATTGGCTGAGATATTACATTGATTGACAGAGATTGACATAGATTTTTACGAGGAAAATAAAAATATGTATTTTGAAGGCCGATCCCAACTAAATATTTTCAAATGACACAATTTTAAAAAGAGCTTTTAAAAATAAAGCAACATTAAGTTTTCATTTTTCACTGGGGAAATTAGTCTTTTCGACTAAAATGCAATTGGAATAAAACAGGGGCCCCTAAGGCCTGAGCTAAGCTGGGGCCCCCGGTACCTTAACATAAAAATTTAAATTGGTTATTTCGGCGTAATAAAAAATAAAATGCCATTGGAAGAGGGGGCGCTGAGCTGGGGCCCCTGAGACCTTTCGTAAAGGTATAAATTGTTACTGAGGAAATTAGTTATTTTGGCAAAATAAAAACTAAAATCCAACCGGAATAGGGGCCCCAGGTCCCACCTACTTTGTCATAATCAATTTACTCCAGACCACATCTTCGTACATGAAAGGAACCACATGGTAGTGTAGCGAATATTCGTATTCGCATTCGCGAATATTCGCATGTTTTTGCATATTCGCATTCGCATCCGCATTCGCAAAATTTGTGCGAATGTTTTGCGAATATGAAAACCAGAAAAAAAATAATTTTAAGATAATTTTAGGTTAATAAAATCAAAATATATTCACTTCTCATCTTTTTTTATTAAGAAAAGGTAACTTAACCTCAAACATGCAGCTACTCTCAAATGGAAATATGTAGGACACAACAGCAGACAGAGAGACGGAAGATGGAATGAAGCGATAACTCACTGAAGACCTTAGGACTACAAAAGAGGAAGAGGCAGACCACAGACGAGATGGTCGGATGACCTAAAAAGATACACAGGACCAGATAGCATTAGCACTGAACCGAGAAGAGTGGAAAAATAAGGGGGAGGCCTACATTCAACTTTGGAAAAATGAAGGGCAATAGATAGATATAACTTAATCTTGTATAATCACATTATCAGCCTTTTTCATTATTTGGTATTATATAATAAAGCTTAAGATTCAGATTAATTTACACCAAATATCAATTCACTTTTCATTACAAATTTAGGAAATATTACAAAAATAGAAACAAATTTAATAAAAACTGAATACAGTAGAACCCCGTAAATCCGAACCCCGCGAATCCGAACTTTCGGCAAATCCGAACCAACGGAAAGTGAAAAAAATTTAAAAATTCAAGACAAAAACTTAAAAACATGTTTATTATACAGAGTAAAGCCAGAAAATTGGACAATGTAGGATTACTAGGACTTTGACATTTAAAATTTCTTAAAAATAAATATTATACTTTAATATATAGATTTATAAAATGTTTATAAAGGTTAAACACAAACTTACTTCGGTTCTCTCATAGTCAACTTGAGTCCAAAAATATTGTCCACACTCTTGCGAGAACGTTTGGCTACTCAAAATCACAATGAATGCTTTGAACTACTAGTTAAGGCTAACTTTCGGATAATCCGAACTTTTCGGAATCCGAACAGGCTGCCCCCCCAATTAGTTCGGATTTGCGGGGTTCTACTGTATTCGCATTCGCATCCGCATTCGTGAATGTCGGTAGCAGATATTCGCATTCGTATTCGCGAATGTTCAAAAAATGACATTCGTTACATCACTACCACATGGTACCACATATTGAAAAGAAAGATAAGGTTAAGATAGAATCAGCACATTAGGATCAGTCCCACCAGTACACTGACCAGCTTCGCAGAGTGTTTGGCTCACACTGCAGTTGCTTAATGCACCTTAAGGTGCATTTACGTTAGCTACAAAGTAAGACCATTTACATTGTAGCGAACGAACGCATTCGTTGATGATCCGTCCGCAATGTCAGATACATATGAAGATGTAATCATTAGCGCTGTTAATTTTATAGTTATTGCAAGACATGCTGAAAACGAAAGAAGAGAGTGTGGTGTTCACACACGAGGAAAAATGCGTTTTCAATGGCTTAAATATAAAACATTTTTCCGACCCCCCTCCCCCCCCCGATGAGAGGTACATTCCCCAGACCTCCCGGTGGGGGCCCCAGATCACGTTTGCCCCGGGGCCCCCAACATCGTAGTTACGGCCCTGATATTACAATTCCATCTCTGTTTATTGTGTGGTATGTTATTCATTTGTTTACAAACCAAGTGAATCTCCATTCTGTGCAATTAAAATTTGATTGTTTTTAAACAGATAAATCGATTTAGAACAGTGCCAATATTTTACAAATTTTATCTCTCTGTATTAGGTACCTATAGTAATTATATGATTTATTTTACTACACGAATATTTATTTTGCCTACAATGTTAATTTGAATGTTATTTACTACAAGAAGTCAGTACAGTAAGTGTTCACAATTACCCCCTTAAATTTTGAGCATGGGGTAAATGAAAACACCCATTAGGGGTAAATGGAAACAATGGTAGGTAAATGGGAATCAATTTTTTATGTTAAGGTAGAATTCCGCACCCAGCGACCGAGACAGGAGACCGCGACAGGCGACAGATAGGCGAGGTCTCCCCACGACTGCTCTCAATGCAATTATATCAGGGTAGTTCTGCAGCCCGCGACCGAGACCAGCGACCAACTATCGTCTATCGCGACCTATCTGTCGCCTGTCGCGGTCTCCTGTCTCGGTCGCTTGGTGCGGAATTCTACCTTTAAGGTTACAGGTCTTGATATTTTTAAAATGTTGAAGAAGTACAAACATACGGAAGAGAGAACCAACGAAATACTCTTTGAATGATTTAAAAATGTGGTGTCAGATTTTAAAACAAAAAAAAATAAATATAGCAGGCTGCTGCTTACTATAGTATTCCACATATTATGTTGTATTTACAACTGCATAAAGGGTAGAAACATACCAACTGATAAGATGGAACCAGTGTACCTACTGTATGGTCAGCCAAAATTGAAGACCATACTGTTACGTGTTTAAATGCCTGAGATTGTTGTTTACATTTACCACATAATTTAGTTTTTTTCTTAAAATTTCTGGGGTAAATGGAAACTTTGTATATCTTATTTTTTTGTGACTTTTTCTTACTAGTTTTTAAGACTAATTAAGACTTTTTAAGACTAGTTTTTTTTTACTGTTGGCTTATCGTATAATAACCAAAAGCATTTATTTTACTATAATATAAAACATTTTTAAATACATTTCAAATGCTTAGATGTCATGATATTCAAATAGTGTTTCCAATTACCCTGACTGACCATAGAGCTCAAAGTACATTCAAAAAGGGGGGGGGGTTATAACCCCCAAAACCACCCCCTGGTTACGCCTATGGTCATTGGCCATACTTCCGCTCCAGGCAGTATGCTCTGAAAGATCCTTTTTTTCTTTGTCAGAGTGTTAGTAGATTTAGCCAAATAAATTGTAGATTGCTTTAGTGGTTTGTTTTCTCTGTGCTACTTTTATTTGAATGTTGCCAAACTAAATTTTGTTATACTGGGTTTACATATTCTAACAATTTCCAAGTCGCCTATACTTACTTGAAATATTGATCATTTATTTTCCAATTGTTGATTTATTACAAAGAAAGTGATGTTATACAATGTGATAATTTATGATAATTGTAGAGTCTTTTTTCTGTTTTTATTTGATTAAGTGTTGAAATGAATATGTTATCTCATTAGTATAATTACTTGTTTCTTAGGTGAATACTGATTAATGATATAATTATAATATACATATACAACTATGTTTGTTATGTTACTAGCAGGATATTGTAATTAACATTATAAATTTTCTAAAAGTATCCACAAATGATTGTATTTTATGTTGTCTTACATCTTATACATCAACTATTTTTTTACCCATTAACGCTCAAATTATTTTTTATTAAAATATCTAAATTTTACTCATACATAATTTATGAGTAATATTGTTCTGAATATGGAAATATTTATGAAATTGTTTTATATCCATGCATTTTTCAATTTGGTCCACTCTTATAAATAGATCAGTGGGTGCTAGTGATGTCATTATTATTGCAAGTAGGCATGTATGAGTGAGTTAAAAACAGTCGGGAATTAACATTTCTATTTGCATCTAATAAAAATAAATTAATGTTTTATGACATTGTACTTACCTACTTATAAAACAATTTTTACACAATGTTGCAATACACCTTCCACAATATGTTAGTGATTTGGCTATACAATGTTTTCCTGGACATCATCTCTGCTCTTTACATCCCTCCATAAAGTGCTCTTTCTCATTGAATTTTATATCTGTAAATACTTTAGATGTTGATGTTAATGATTTTTCTACTATACTTCTTGAACTAAGAGTTTATAACGAACTGTAATGGTACATCAAAATTTTCAATACATATATTTAGCACCTAGTATTTTCTCAATTCTGGACCTCGGAGGTAAACTACACTATGTCGACATGGCGTTTTTCTGAACAAGTTTTTTTAATCCACTAGTTTTATTAGTTGGATTATAGAAATTGATTATATATTATCATTAATATATAGACATATTGTCTATCAAACAACTATGGCATATATCAGATTTTTATTAACATTCTAAGTGCTCCAAACTTTGTTGCAAACACACGCTAAACGCAGTAGCTCGAAATGACATAGTGCAGTTTACCTCCGAGGTCCAGAATTGTTTCTTTGTTTTCCATTTATTACTAATGATAATTTCGGGTTACATGCTACAAAAGTAAGTGACTCAATACACAACAGATTTAATTTGATATAAATAAGTAAAAAATAGAAAACAATTCTTAAACTTTTTTGAGGGCCCGTTTTTTCTGACATGCAGTGTATAAAAAAATGCTTAATACATATTATGTGTATTTTTTTTTGTTTTAGATAAGTAGGATCGATAATATCCCAAAAGCTACGTTAGAAACACAAGTTCGTGACATTTTAGATGAAATAGGCTACGATAGAAACTTAAAAATTGTCAGATGGCTGGGTTTAGTATTAACAAAGATATGTTTAAAGGTCCTCTCAGGAATATATGTAAATATTGATCAAGTTGAGAAGGTATGTATATGTTAAAACATTGTTATATACTTCGCTTGTTCTTTGTCCGGGAAAAATCTTATAATCGATTTTAAACATACTCCCGGACTAGCTTGAGATTGGAAATTTTCAGAATAGCTCAGAACTCGATGACAATGCAATATTCAGCAGCTTTTACGTGGATGCATTGAGTTTTATTTGGAATTTTAAGCCATTTTCAAAATTAGTCCTCACTTTTCTCAAAAGATGGCACTACTAGTTTTCTCAATAGATAACCATTCTCAATAAATGGTGTTACTTTCCAAATCATGTAAAATTTTATATTCATTTGTAACCTCTACTGAATATTTAAAATAAATATTTATTTTAAATAAATAAATAAATATTTTATGAAAATTAAAAATTCTAGAGTTATTGTATCAGAATGTGCAGTTTACATAGAGAAAAGTGATTATACATGTGTAATTATTTCTGTTTTTATCTGGGTTTATATGACTGTGGACACTAAATCCATTCGCCAAGTGTTTTTATCTGATCTATATATTTATTCTTGTTTGTGTATTGTTATTAAACTTAATAAAACAATTGTCTTTAAGTAATCTCAAGTGTTGTTGTAATTGATAACAACTGAACTTTATTTTGATAACTCAGAATGAAGTGGCTTTGTACGCAAAGCACTACAGCCAATATATTTAGTTATTAGATACTACTCTTAAAAGATTCCTTTATTTAAAGTATTAACAAATCAGCTAAGAACATCCATCTTTGGACATAGGGTCATCCCTCTTGTCTTTAGTGCTCTATCTTGGGCCATTTGCATCCAACTTGGTTTAGTATATGTATTATTTTAGGTCTGTAATATTTGTCCACATATTCGTGGACTTCAAAGCCACATACGGCTCAGTTAATAGAGGTAATTCTACTCGCTATGGTAGAATATCAAATACCCTTCATCTTGTCCAATTAACTGAACTTACACTCACAGAAGCAGAGAGCATGGTAAAAATCCAAAACGAGTTCTCTTTCTCTTATTCTCTTATACGAGTGTCTCTTATTTAACCTGGCATTAGAAAAAATCATTCGAGAGTCCCAAATTAACACGACTGGTACTATCAGCAAATCAGTACAAATTGTCAGATACACAGATGACATAGACATCATAGGTAGGTCCATAGAATCTCTGACTGAAGCATTTCAGTCGTTAAGAGCATCTTGGAGCAAATGGAACTAAATATCAATGTTCAAAAGACCAAATATATGTGTTGCACTAGGTCAAGCAACCCAATACCTACAAGAATAATAATTGACGACCTAGAACTGGAAGGTGTCGACACCTTCATATATTTAGGGTCGCTAACTAAAGATAACAATGTCAGTGACGAAATTAAAAGAAGAATAGTGCGCCCCAATAAGTGTTACTATGGCTTAAGAAGACGGATGGCCTCAAGAATACCTAGAAAAATTAAATTGGCTGTCTACAAAACACTAATAAGACCAGTGCTAACATATGGTTCAGAAACTTGGTCCCTTACACAAAATGACCAAGAACTGTTCAAACGTTTTGAGCGAAAAATCCTAAGACGAATATATGTAGGCATAAAAGAACAAGGTTTGTGGCGCAGGCGTTACAACTTTGAGTTTGGAGAACCTGACGTTGTAAAATTCATTAAGGTAGCACATCTTAGATGGATAGGTGATGTAATTCGCCAAGAGGAAGATGCCATAGTCAGAAAAGGGCCGAAGAGGGTCGATAGAACAACGAACAAGAGGAAGATTGAGACTTAGGTACCAAGACAACTTACAAAATCATTTAAAATCTATTGGAATTAGAGCACGGGGAAGAGTTGCCAGAGACAGGAGCGAATGGAGGATTGTTCTGAAGAAGGCTTTGGCTCATAAAGAGCTGTATCGCCACTGATGAAGATGAATATTTCCTGGAAATATTTTTTTATACATTGATAATTTTTTAAAACTGTTTAAAAAAAAATTATGTCATGATAAAATATACCTTATAAAGTAATATATTACTATACAGAAAATATATATGTATATAAATAGAGAATGAATTTGATAAACCAATATTTGTATTCATAAAATAATATTTAGTTATCAAATTCCATTAGTAATTTTTCTGAAGGCTAAAAATAAAGTGGTCAATTAAAGAACATTTTAAGCAATTTTATTAACTAATTAAATAATGATGATAAAATCAATAAACAACTGTACATTTTTAAAAATAATAAAGTATGGGGAATTGAGTACAGTGTATAATATTACTACTTAAGTTGCTTTTATTATAGTCATATATTTTTTAATTGAAAATGCAAATTTCAGAACTATCTTTTGAATTATATTTCTTCTTTTTTACGTCGGCGACGGAGGTTGGCAGTGATCATGGCTATTCTGATCTTAGATGCTGCTGCTCTGAATAGTTCGATTGATGTGCATCCGTACCATTCCCACAAGTTACGCAACCATGAGATTCTTCTCCTTTCTACACTTTTCTTGCTCTGGATTTTCCCTTTTACAATTAATTGAAGTATGTTGTATCTATCATTATGCATAACATGCCCCAGGTATTGCAGCTTTCGTGTCTTTATGGTTTCCAATATTTCCATTCTTTTGTTGACTCTTTCATGACTTCGTTGTTTGTTACATGCTCGGTCCATAATATCTTCAGGAATCTTTTATACATCCAGAGTTCAAATGCTTCCAACTTTTTAGAAGTCGACGCGTTTAGTGTCCTTGCTTCTATCCCGTAAAGCAGAGTCAAGAAAATATATCACCTTGCCAGCCTAAGTCTCAAGTCTAATTTCACTTCTCTTGTACAAAGTACATTTCTCATTTTATTGAAGCTTGTTAGTGCTTTCTCTATTCGAACTTTGATTTCTTTGGAGTAATAGTTTGTATGATTAATTATTGTGCCAAGATAGTTGTAGTTGTCAACGTGTTCTAAAGTTTTACCGTTAATTTTCAGGCTTTCATCATTATTTTTAGTTTTTGATCATCATCATCATTCTCTTTGCCTTATCTCTATGCGGGATCGGCTTCCCTAATTGCATTTCTCGATACAATTCTATCTTGGGTCATATCAATATTAATCCTCTTTACCAACATGTCCTGCCTGATCGTCTCCCCCACGTCTTCTTTGGCCTTCCTCTCCTACTTCTTCCAGGAATCTGCACTTCAGCAATTCTTCGTATTTGGTGATTAGCGTCTCGACGTTGAACATGACCAAACCATCTCAACCTATGCTCTCTCAGTTTGGCATCAATTGGTGCCACACCTAGACTTCCCCTAATATACTCATTTTTAATTTTATCCTTTTTTGTCACTCCACTCATCCATCTAAGCATTCTCATTTCCGCCACATGCATTCGTTGTTCCTCTTTCTTTTTCACTGCCCAACATTCAGTTCCGTACATCATAGCCGGTCTTATGGCTGTTTTATAGAATTTTCCCTTCAGCTTCATTGGAATTTTTCTGTCACACGACACACCACTCGTTTCTTTCCACTTCATCCATCCAGCCCTAATTCTAGTGCATGCATCTCCATCTATTTCTCCATTACTCTGTAATACCGATCCCAGGTACTTAAAACTATCGCTTTTTACAATCAGTTCACCATCCAAAGATACTATTTTATTTGTAGTAACTCCATCTTTAAATGAACATTGCAAATACGCTGTCTTTGTCCTACTAAATTTTAAACCTTTTTCCTCCAGAGCTTGTCTCTACTCTTCCAGTTTTTGTTCTAAGTCTCTTTCACTATTTCCTACTAACACTACATCATCAGCATACATTAAGCATCATGGAATGTTATCCTGTAGTTTCGCTGTTATCTGGTCCAAAACTAATGAGAATAAATACGGACTAAGCACCGAGCCTTGGTAGAATCCTACTTTCACATAAAATTGATCAGTCTCTCCCACACTTGTCCTAACACCAGTCGTTACTACCTCATACATATCCCTCACAATCTTTACATATTCAACAGGGACTCCTTTCTTATTGAGTGCCCACCACATAATCTCTCGAGGAACTCGTATATATGCTTTCTCAAGATCAATGAATACCATATGAGCGTTTGTTTCTCTACTCCTGTATTTTTCCATCAACTGCCTTATAATGAAAATTGCATCTGTTGTTGATCTGCCCTGCATAAAGCCAAACTGACTCTTCACGTATCCGTCTATCAATTACTCTTTCCCATATTTTCGTGGTGTGGCTAAGCAGTTTTATAGCCCTGTAGTTTGTACATTGGTGTATATCTCCCTTGTTTTTGTAGACAGGTACTAGTATACTGCTTCTCCATTCGTGTGTCATTTGTCCAGCTTCCATAATTCTATTAAATACACCTTGTTCCTGTCTCTCCCAACGCTCTCCATACTTCCCCAGGAATATCATCTGGTTCTACCGCTTTTTCTTTTCCTTTCTTTATTTTTTGAAGCGCTTGAGCCACTACTCGTTTGTTATTTTGGTGACCATTGCTGCTACTGTCTCCGTTGACTCTACAGGCTGTCTGTCAAATTCTTCATTTAATAAGCTGTCAAAGTACTTTCTCCATCTCTTTTTGACATCCTTTTCGTGAACTAGTATATATTATTATTTTAATCTCGGATACATCTAATCTAATTAAAATCTTTTGCTTTCTTTGCTCTCTGTTTGGCTATTTTATTTTGGGTTTTTGATATCCTAATAAATTCGGTTTTCTTGATGTTTATTGATAATCCATATTCTTCTCCATACTCAACTATCTTGTTCATTAGCTTTTGGAGGTCTTGGAGGTTGTCCTCTATTATAATAGTATTGTCCTCATATCTAACGTTGTTAATTGGCGTTCCATTGACCTTTATTCCTGCTGTTTCTCCCTCGAGAGCTCTTTTCATAATTTCTTCAGAGTATGCATTGAATAGTAGTGATGACAATACACATCCCTAGCGCACTCCTCTTTTAATTTTGAACTCTTCTGATGTGTGTTCGTTAATATGTATGTGTGCCTGCTGTTTATAATATAGATTTGTTATAATTCGAAGGGATATCACAGAAATCTGGGATGGGTGAATTTTCCCCTTAGGGGGAGTGTCTGATATGGCTAAATCTGGAGCTTTGTCTATGTCTATTCCATTTCAAATCACTCAATTTTGGATCAAAAAAACTTTTGGATCTCCGGTTTGTCTGAAAATTGGTATATAGCATCTGCAGGATGTAGAAATAAAACATTTAAGGTCGAATTGGCTTCTTCTTCTTCTTCTTTTTTTTTTCTCAAAATGTTATTTTAAGCGATTTTACAGTGATTTTGTATTTATTTAAACAGATTTGCATTTTCTATCGTAAAGTATCAATGGAAAACATAATATTTTAATAGAAGGGACTCAAAATGTCATTATATGGCATTATAACAAGTTATTTTGATTCAAAACAAGTTTTTGATCAAATTTTATAGTGTAGAAAACGTTAAAATACCGTTTTTTACATTTTCCTCCATTCCCAAAATACATCATAATCGATTTGGCTGAAAATTTGCCCACAGATAGCCAAAACATAGGACTTTAAGTAGTTAGAAGGATTTGAATTATATTACAATACCAAAAAAGTTACATGCAATATCGCAGTCAAAAATATAGCCATCTACTGTAAGTACAATTAACTCGGAAAATATCGACCTCGCGACAAAAATTGTTAAAAAGAAATTGTAATAATTGTAAACACGATTTATTTGGAACAATTTCAGTTCCTACCATTTTTGTCCAAAAGTTAAAAATGGCGGAGATATTGAGCAATAACGGTTCTCCTTTAAAATCAAGATGGTGGCTAACGTAACGGAGAAATTCATTCGCGATTTTAAATTTAGGCTACTGTTGACCCCTCTAAAGATTAGAAAAATAAAATTTTGGGCAGCTCGGCATGCAAGGTCAAATGTTATCCCGACTGGACTAATATACTTTTGAGTCTGATATTACTGCATGTATGGGCTATTCCACGAATATACGACTGTCTTGGATTATCGCGACAACGAATATTTTAGTGTGCAACATAAGAAGTGCGAAAGTAAATGGCTCTAATAATTGTTGCAATAAACAACAACGTATTTTGCAATTTACTTTCGTTCTTCATAATTTGCACAGTAAAATATTCGTTGTCGAGATAATCCATAACAGTCGTATGTCCGTGGAATAGGGTATACCTTTTTTGGTATTGTAATATAATTCAAATCCTTCTAACCACTTAAAGTCCTATGTTTTGGCTATCTGTGGGCAAATTTTCAGGCAAATCGATAATGGTGTTTTTTGGGAATGGAGGGAAATGTAAAAAAAACGGTATTTTAATGTTTTCTACACTATAAAATTGATCAAAAACTTGTTTTGAATCAAAATAACTTGTTTTAATGCCATATAATGACAGTTTTTGGTCCCTTCTATTAAAATATTATTTTTCCGTTGTTACTTCATGATAGAAAATGCAAATTTGTTTAAATAAACACCAAATCACTGTAAAATCGCACAAAATAAACTTTTGAGAAAAAAAAAGAAGAAGAAAATTTTTTTGACCATAAATATCTTATTTTTACGTCCCGCAGAAGTTATACACCAAGTTTCAGAAAAATCGGAGATCCAAAAGTTTTTACCTGAGTGATTTGAAATGGAATGTAGTACCCTAATCATTATGTGTATTCATGAAAAAGTGTGGTCTATTGTCTACCCGTTGTTGATACAATCAGCTATTTTTTTTAACTCTGTATATCATTGTTTTAAATTATTTTTCAGATAATTGACATACTTCACTGCGATAAATTATGGCAACAAGCTATATTTAGAATTATGTAAAAGTAAACTAATATGAAAATCGTATTTTTTAGATAAATGTAGAACAAAATGTCGTAAATATACAAAGTTTAAAAAAATTTAACGTCCAGAAAAATGGATTTATCTCCAAGTTTTGCCACTTTGTTTTGTCATTAGCGAGAAATCAACCTGAAAACAAAATTAAGAGATGTACCCCTTTTTTATTAGCAAAACAATATTAATTTTGTTCTTGTATGTAACAAAAAAGGCGGGTTAAGATCAAGGTATACAACGAATATCAAAAGTTCTGATCGCGACATGCATTGAATATGACAAACTTCTTATACTTGACTTTGTTGACTTCTTTGTTATCTCTCTCTCAATAAAAAAATTAATATATTGAAAAATTATGAAAACCATAATTTTTTTTCTATAAGATGCGACTAAAAATGTTTTTTAATTTATAATCCTTGCTGCAATACGTTCAGCATTCAACAATCCTCAAAATCAGTATTTTTTTCAGTAGAGCCATTTTCTTCTTTTTTTTTTCTTTCTTTTTAAATCCACATAACTCGAGTAGGTTAAATAATATTAAATAATTAAATAATTAAACTAAATATTACATTGCGAAATCCAAAGATGCTTTAATTGTGATATAAATAAATAAATTAATTTATTTATAACAAAATACTACTACTACGATTGTTTATAAACAATGCGACTACTACTACATCTTGTTACAAGGTTGTAAACTTTTTATAGAAAAACGCGTAACTTTTAACGCTTTAATACAAATATTATCACTTGACAGCTGTATAATTATTTAAACAATGTTTATTTAAACAAATGATGTTTTCTTGAATATTTTTTTATGGTACATTAATAAAAGTGAACCTCACAACAATATATTTCTGTTATTCGATTTAATTTATAGAATTTAATTAAACAGAAAGCTTTTAGTTTTATGAATAATTAAGGGCATATGCGCAAGATTTCGCGCCAATGTGTTTTAAATGCATTCATTTATTCGAATCCTGAAAAAACTAAAGGGTATTTTTGAAAAATTCAAACGCGGAATGAAAGATTGCATTATTGCCGAGGGCCGAAAGTCCCTGAAGACGTCTATAATGTTTATATTAATAAGTTACAGAGGTGAAAAAAAAAAGAAAATTTAGCGTGATTTTTCATTTGAAATATCCCATTCAAAAGAAACTTTTTGTTTGTTCTAAGGAACTTTCGGCCCTCGGTAATAATGAAATCTTTTAATCTGCGTTGAAATTTTTCAAAAATACTTATTAGTTTTCCCAGGATTTGAAAAAAATGAATGCATTTAAAACACATTGTCGTGAAATTTTGCGCCTACGCCCTGACTACCATCCACCAAAAACGTTTATTAATAAAATACATTTTTTTTTCTAGATAAAAAGTCGGATGGGAAATTGCCCAGTTATTTTTGTACCTACTCATCGAAGTTATGGCGATTTTATGATGTTGTCATACGCCAATTTCAACTATGACATTGAAATACCTGCAATTACAGCTGGAATGGGTAAGTTTAAACGGATAAAATAAACAAACGTTTATAACATATACAGTTTAACAGGCCTTAAGAGCACATGGCTTCGAACTTTTCCACTTTTTTCGTCCAATAATTGTTTCATAACATAATTGTTTCTTACACGGTTCTAGCTACTTTTCCCGTGCTTACATTCTCTTCTTTCCTTCACCTCTCAGCACAGAGTCCTTTGCCCACCTTCTGTTAGCCATTCTTGCAAGCTGACCTAACCATCCAAGTCTCTTTGTTTTTACTTTTCACTCCGTTTTTTTTTGTCTTCAAGCGGAGAAGTCAGTGAAGACAACTATTGCCTGCGGCGGTTAACAGTCAAGAGAGAGAATTTCTTCAGTTCAAAAATATCTGTATGTCTAACGGGGTGGAGTGGATGGGAGTAGGTATTATTAATCAGTGTTGGCCTAAGAATTATTTAAAATTAAGGGTGAAAATTATCGAAATAATACATCGAAAAATATAAAATTATTTGTCACATGTGGAAATTGAACAATTATGAAAACATTGTTTTGTTTTATGTTTATTATGTGTAAGTTAAATACTGAAAATAAATACATTTAAATATTTTTTCCAGTTTCCTAATTTTTTTAAACATTTTTGTAGATTTTCACGGCATGTGGGGCGTAGGCAAGGTACTTAGAGATACCGGAGCATTTTTTATGAGAAGAACCTATACTAATGATAATTTATATTGGACCACTTTTAGGGAATACGTTTACCAGTTAGTTACCAAAGGTGATCTGCCAATGGAATTTTTCATAGAGGGAACCAGAAGTAGAAGCAATAAGTCCTTACCCCCAAAATATGGTAATTCTTTATTATGTTATAGTTCATACCAAACCCGTTTTTCAGTGCGTCATAGATTATCGAATTCTGTTTAGCGCATTAAGTTGGAAATGGCAGAAAAAAACATACGTCCGTGATTATTATACACACAACTTAGAAAATTATGTATTCGTTGACGGGTATTAGCATATTAAAGCGACTTATACTTATAGATGTATAATTGGTTGGCGATTACAATACTCTAAATAGATAACCAATCAATGATGCGAATAAAGATAATTTGACACAAAAGTAATCGATCGTAACAGTACTTACTTTCACAATGTTAACGGGTAAAATGACAATTGTAATTCTAGGTTAGTATTTTTCAACGACGTAAATATAAATATTTTATATTATTGGTATATTCAAACATTGTATAGTGAAATTTTATTTTATATTTATTTATTTTATCATTAAAATATTTTAAATTTTCTGGCAAATATTTTTATAAATATTAATATTTATATAAATATTCTGACAACTGTCAGATTTAACTAAAATGTGATGCAATGATTCGCGACATTCTTAAAATCCTATATGACGTCAAAATTAATGACTCACACTGAAAGAAGGGTTTGGTACGAACTTTATACATATTTTCTGGTGTTTGTTATTATGTTGAAATTTTGTTCTTTTAGGAGTATTGTCCATGGCTCTTAAAGCCTTCTTTTTCTCCCAAGTACCTGATATACTTTTTGTGCCAATTGGTATTAGTTATGATAGAATTTTAGAAGAAAGTCTGTTTGCATTTGAATTGTTGGGAGTGCCAAAGCCAAAAGAAAGTACTTCTGTAAGTATAATAAGAAAATTTATATTAATTATTTCTTGTGATTTAAATTATCGGGCTTAAAGAATCTTGTAGTTTTCACTGTTCATTTATACCGTAAATTTTATTTATTTATTACAGCTAATTTTCAATCTACTCAGTAGTACTGAGTACAAGTAGTACTCAAGAGTATTTAGTAAATATGATGATGATGAGTGATACGTGGCTTGTAGTGGGCACCGTCCATTAACGGTTCTCCAAGTCTAATTCCACCTATTCCCAAGGTCTTCCAGGCCAGGTTCTGTTTAGACGTCTAGAGTCTAGTAGGTAGTGGTGGTTGGTATAATTCTCTTATAATTTGGCAGTCATTTGTGGAATATATTTCTTTGGCTCTGTTTGCCTGAAGGTCAATGATTTCTCTTATGAATGGAATACCAAGATCGTTGTGTATTGTATGATTGGAAACGTACCATGGATCATTGGCTATTGTTCGAAGAGTTTTCGACTGAAAAGTTTGTAGAATCTTGGTGTTGTAAGGTTTACTGCAACCCCAGAGTTCAATTTCGTAAGACCAAATAGGTTTGAGGATGATCTTGTGAATCAGTATTTTATTCTCGAGTGAGAGTTGCGACTTACTTCCAAGTAGCCAGTACATTTGTCTGTTTTTATGTTTAGTTGTGTCCGTTTGGCTTAATATGGGTTTTCCAAGAAAGCTAAGTGATGTCGAATTTCATAACCTCCGTGTTGTTCATTTGAGATGTCTTTGACTGATAGAACAAGAGACGGAAGTTTTTGTTGGGAGTAAAACGTTGGCAAAATAATGTCATAAAATATGGATGTCTTACAAATACAAATTTTCTTTTTATCACATACATAATATAGTAATTCATTAAATTTAATGTTTATCTTTTAGGGCCTCTTTAAATCGATGAAAATTCTCAAGGAAAACTTTGGTAATATATACCTTCATATGGACGAACCAATCTCTGTAAAAGAATATTTTGGTGACAAAATTAACAGAAGCATTCATAGTATAGGTCCATTACATAAACAAGAAGTAACTGTCGAAGAAAAAAGGCAGTTACCACCTCTTGCCCACGAAATTTTAAAACGACAACAAAACGCAACAGTACTAACAGTATTCAACCTTATGGCCATTATTATAAACAATAATTTGACTTATCAAACAAACCGCTTGACTGTTAAGGAGTTAGTAGGGGAAGTAACATGGATAAGGAGTGTTGTAGATAAGTTGGGGGCTTTTACCCATTTCGAAAACGCGGAAAAAGGTGTTAGAGAGGCTTTAATTACACACAACAACTTAATAAGACTAGATAAGAGAAAGATGTTGAGACTGATAAAGAATAGAGTTAGCCAACAAGTGGTAAACCCTAAAAAATTAAAGGGACATGCGCTCAGTGATACCACGATGACTGAATCGGTCCCGTTTGTTATGTTACAGATATATACCAACCCAGTACTTCAGTTTTTGATTGATATAAATATAATTTTAGTAATATTGAAGTACAAAACAATGGACAAAGGTAAGTAACAGGTGATTTTGGATATAATTATTGTCCGAACGATTGGCAATTTGTTAAAAATGGTTTATTATGTACAGATCTATATTCTACAATACGTTTGTTCGTAGGACAATCAGCAACCGTTGCCAACCATCAGACGCATGCGCGTTCGTAGTCTACGAACTTAAACTGTTAACTGCGCATCGCTAACTATTAACTGCGCATGCGTCTGATAGTTAACAACGGCTGCTGATCGTTTGGATCGTACTACGAACAAACCTACTTAATTATTGTTATTAAGGTGATACAAATTTCAAATACGCTACATTAGTATTGTCACGGCTTCTTTTGTTGGCCTCTTGACAATGTTGACTTGACAACAAATGTTTCTTCTAGTATTTATATAAAAGTTTAAATGTATACTCTTTTTGAAAACTTATTTTTGAATGTTATCCGTACCAGGTGATTCAGAACTTCAGATTATTCTAGTAATAGAAAATGCCCATGTAAATGTGTAAAGATTTGTCTTCAGTTAACAAACTGTGGAACATATTGACAACGATGGGTGTACCTAAACACTTGACTCGCCTTATCAGCAAACTGTATCAGGATAACTAGCCTCTACTCCACAATAAATTACTAACTTCCTAAAAAAACTCGAGATAGAGAGTGCTATGTTTGGACTTATGGTTACCTACAACAAAGCCAAAATAATGGTTATTAATAGCCAACAACACTTTCCTGAAACCCGAACAATCGCGGGATTCCAGATAGTCTCCTCTAGGATATATCTTGAAGCTCTAGTTAACAAACAACACAGGCAATTGTGTTTACTGTATTTCATAGCCTTTTTTCTATTCGAATTGCCGAATAAAGGCATTTCCCATTTCTCGCCATTCATCTCTGTTGTGTGTGAGACGTTTCCGCATTGGTCCTGCGACTCTTTTGATGTCATCGCTCCAGCGCATTTGAGGTCTTCCTCTTGGTCTCGTCGCTTCATATGGTCGCCAGTTTCCAACTTCTTTGCTCCATCTACCATTTTCGAGACGTTCGTTGTGTCCAGCCCATTTTAATCTGGCTGCTTATTCCACGGCGTCCATTACTTTTGTTTTGTTCCGGGTTTCTGCGTTTGTTTGCCGATCTATGAGTTAGATACCAAGCATCTGTCGTTTCATGGCTCTTTGAGCTTTTCTAATCTTGTCCATATTCATTTTTGTGAATGTCCAGGAATCGAACACTTTGGTTCGAAGGTTTTATGATATCTTTTTGTCTTTCAGTATATATGAGAGTTTTGCGACTGCAGCCCATCCCATTCTTACTCGTCTGCTTATATCGGCAGTTTGGTTTTCTTTGTTTACCTTGATATTCTGGCCCACATATAATACTGTATAGTAAACGTAAACTAATAACAAATTTAAGTTTCTTTCAATAAAATAGACCGAAAGAAATGACGTTGTACTAATGTAGCGTATTATAATATGATCCGGAACTTCTGACATTGACCTCATGAATGTTAACAAACCCATTCAGCATGGCGATCACTAATTATAGAAGAACAATTTACAAAACATTTGTGTTTGCACCTTTTAGTTAATTTCCCTTCATCTTGTTCATTTTTTCTCTACATGGAAATAAATTTGAAATGTTTATTTAAAACAAGCTTTATATTTTCAACACTATTATAAAAATTGGTTACTTTCCTGTCATGTGGAAAGTAACCGAAGTAAATATGGTGCCAAAACCTGGTAAAGACTTAAATGAGGTCTCATCATACCGTCCGATAAGTCTTCTACCAACTCTCGTAAAGCTTTGTAAAAATATCCGTATGCTTAGAATCGAACATAATATTATTTGAAATATTATTTATCTTTGAAAGTAACTTAATATCAAACTACCAATTTGGCTTTAGACAAAAACATGGTGTCTAATCACTACCACACTCTAAACCCGGGAGCCCTTAAGCGACTCGAAGGAATGAAGTTAAAGGCACATCTTGCCTCGTTGAGTTGACTCTAGTGAATGATTCTAATGCATGCTTTTTCTTAGTTACAGGATAAATTGGGCCATAGCCCACACGACTTTCTAACAAAGGTTTTTATTTAGTCAGCTAAATTAATGTCCATTGCCAGAATATTGTTTATGATTTGCAACAATTAAACAAATTAAATAGCCCGCACATGTTTAAATATAATAACAAATTATTTCATGTGATATACGGGGTGATAAAAATATACTATTTAATATCGGATATGAATGATGAATATTTGAGATTGAACATACTGCCCGGCGCCAATAAATTCGAACACGGAGTCAGTAAAGCAACGCTAACAATAATAATAAAAAAGTATTTATAACATAATAGTTTAATGTAAGGTGTGATGTGAAGACACTAGTCTTTGAACCACTTATCAATCTTCCAACTGCAACACCTTAGGTAATTATGTCAAAATTAAATCTGAATCAAAATTTAAATCAAAAACAAAGTTCAAGTTAACGTTCAGTTTCGGTAAAGGTAAAGGAAAAGGTATTGAGTGGGAGAGATGTTTTAATGTGTTAAGTATTGTATTATTATTTGTTTTGTCATTCCATCGAGAAAATACATACATAGAGTACTCAGAACAGTCTACAATACAGCTGTCTTCCTAGGTGTCTCTTAGGCATTTGACAGGGTCTGGTATGGTGGTCTAACTTCCAAAATCAGAGAGAGCTACCTCATCTTGTAGCCAAAATTCTTCAATCGTATATAACAGATAGATCCTTCTTGATTAATTATGGCGAAGCTTGCACTACCCTATATCCAATCTCGGCAGGAGTACCTCAAGGTATTGTACTCGGCTCAACCCTATATTTACTGACAGTCAGGTTTAAGTTTCCAAAACAAACTTCTTCTCTGTAAGGCAATATTACGATCCATCTGGATGTACGCGATTCAAATCTGGGGAATTGCCTGTAATACAAATATGCAAAGACTGCAAAAATTCCAAAGTCAATCGTGATGTCTGAAATACCCTATGGTATGTTCCAAACTATTTTATTCATCATGATCTGAAATTGTTAAGGAAGCAACCATCGCTCAGTGTACAGACTACTTAAAGAGACTATCATCTCATCCAAATCCACTCGCCAACGATATCCTGACCCAACCATTGCTTAGAAAACTAAAAAGGTTGGATCCTCTAAATCTATCCACCGCCAGGAACTAGATAGAAGTTACTCATTTTTTTTAAGTCCGAAATGAAAGAATACCCATGCGTCATCGATGATATGCATACGAATCAAATCAAAAATTTCTAGTCAAAGCAACGTCTAAACAAAGTTAATACTGTAAAAAACGGATGTGACTACTACCCCACCTTACGATTTTTCGCTACGTAAAGGTGTCAAAATTTTTTTGTGATGTTATTCTTTTTCTGAAAATACCTATATATATTTATTGGTAATAAATGTTACTTTTACTACCGTAATTAATTATTTGATATAGATTCTTCTTCTTCTACGGCACTACAGCCCAAATTGAGCCTTGACCTCCTTTATTTTTTTGCCTCCACCCTTGCCTGTCTGTGGCTGCTCTTCTCCATACACGGACTACTAAAAGGGCTTGTGCGTCGCTGTTTACTGTGTCTTCCCAGCGCTTTCGTGGCTTCCCAACCGGTCTCTTTCCTTGCATTCTAGCATTCAGTGCTCGTTTTGGTAGCCTATCCTCTCCCATTCTTATCACATGTCCGGCCCATTGCAATCTTTGTATTCCCATTGTTGATATAGATTAATAATACAAAAAAATGAGTAAGCAAATATAGTATTATGAATTTCTCCATGTTAAAGTTGCCAGTGGACGTAAATAGTAACAGGAATTTAAAAGATGTCGTTTATGTCAGCTGCATTAAGTGATTAAAATGAAAGTAAACTTAATGAATTCAGATCATTAGGTATCCAGATCATTTTCCAGACATCTGCAAATAAATGTACATTCGTAAAAATATACTAATCTGTAATTTCATACACTATGATTGAAAAGTCAGAGTAATATGTACACGTTTGGCGAACTCATAAACAGAAGTTAACCATATTGACAGATGATTACTTACAAATTTTATTGACGTATTTTAATTAAATAAATACTTACCAAACCAAAAATACAATATAATATCAAAATAGCTCTTAAAATAACTGAATTTATTCAAGTAAATACGACTGATTATTAAAATTTATAAACTCTACCGAACGTAACCCAGTTTCACTGTCAAAGTGACAGAAATCGAATCAGTCAGATTATAGTTGACCAGCACGATTACTCGAATAGTAGTTTATACAATCATTATCTCTACTGATGTTGAATGTTTTTCTAAGAATGACATTAGAAGTACAGAAATAGTCTAGAAAGTGTGAGTTTAAAGTTTCTACTAAATTAATATAACTACGTTGAACAATTGTATCGCCGTCTGACTCTGTCAATTATAAATATGTAACTGCGTATGTCTTGGATAACGTTTTTGCTTTGTAGACAACACTTAATAATCTATCTCTCTCGTTTGTTATTTATAGAAAGACAGCAAATTCAAAATATGTGCTTGATATGATCGTGCATGGGTATTCTTTCATTTTTCCGACTGTATGTATAGATAAAGGGTGCTCACCAGTGCTCAAATAGGCTCATACCAAAGCACGAGAGTTCTATGACGCTAGTGTCAGAAGTTTCGCCTAAATGCTTTATAAACTTTTGTACCATAAATGCCACTTATGTAAACAAGATATCTTAACATTTTGTAATATATAGTAGAGGTAGATGGAATACATTGTGCATGTCAGCACGATATTACCTTGCAATAGCAAAATTAGTTTGGTCACAGTTTAATGCTAAAGAATCAGTTAATTCACTCTCTAATTTTGACGGTTCCAATACACAGCCGGAGTAATGACGGAGAAGTGTCAATTTTTATTGACATATGTCAGATTTTTTCCAAACAAACGTTGTTTAATATGGCAAATTTGTATTTTTTTATTGTTTTTTCAGTTTGTACAGATAATATTTCCTTTTTTTGCAATATGTAAGTATTGTTATAGTTACTATAACAATTTTATAAGTTGTAGAAATAATAAAGCATGATATTTTATATTAATAGCAATAAAATGTATGTATGGGTGAAGTAAGGAGACCGAATTAAGATAGTGAATTTAAAAAAACACTATAATTAAACATAAAAATAGCACCGGGAGCAAAATTTTAAATTTATACTAATTAAAAATTCTTGAGATTCGGTAAACTCTATCTTTTCAACGTGTTTACAATCTTTGTTTGGAAAGTGATAATAACACTGAATATAGCCGCAGTTGGCCGTGACGTCACACTCCGGCCGTCTATTGCAAACAACTCCTGAGACAAAATTTTGAATGCGCGTCGATAACGACCAATCACGGCACGGCAAACGTAGGATGCCGTTAGCTGTCATTCATCTGCGCGAATGACCAAAGTTTTTGATGCGCCGTCACTAAAATGGAACATAGAGAACAAAGGATTTTCGCGGAGTGGCCCTACTGATTCTTAAGCATTATACTGTGGTTTGGTTATGATGGTACTTACGGATGTATTCTTCTTTTTAGATGAACTATTTGACAACTATCAATTCTTAAGGTCTATCTTTGCGAAAGAATTCGTAATTTTTTCCGCAGCAGATCGAAGGGTGTGTGTTACTTTTAATATACTTTTCTTTTGTACAAAATTACTAACATGCATGCTTATACTGGTGATGGATTAGTAAATAGGAATATGTCACGTATATGTAGGAACTACAGTAGGAATTATGTAGGAAATCGGTCATACGGAAAAGTCGCGAAAACGGTCCAAGCTTAAAACCAACAATGCTTTCAGCAGGACGGAGCAACCTGTTACACGGCTAGGGAGTCTCTTCGAATACTGAAGCGTTATTACATGTCTGCTCTGATGGGAACAGGGATAAGACTAACTATAAAAATACTGGGGGTCGAAATGGGGCTAGTAGAAGGAACAGACATATTAAACCTTGACGGCAGCTCATGGGTTGTGCGGTGGCGGGTCGTGGAATCGTTGGGGGGTGAAGGGGTTTAAAAGAAGACTAACTACCCTATAAACAAAGGATACTTACTCAGACTGGAGGACTTTCCTACTATTTAAAGAAATTTGGACGCCGTTTGAAAAATCCTCCGATACACATATTGGGTACTAACGGATACCAATTTGGGGGGATATTCATCTTAGATTCCTCTGTTGGGTCAACCTGGGCTACTTTTTACTATCTATTTTTTGGCTTCTATGCCATTCTTTCTTTTCTTCTACACTAAAACTCATTACGGTTGTATTAGAATCTAGTTAATAATTTTTCACAAGGGTAAAAAAAATAAAAAATGTACATTTTACTATGTTTATTTTAACCTTTTAAACTGTAATTTTATTACAAAAAACAATACTTTCAAGCATGAAGTTACAGTTATTACAAACATGACTTTACCATGGACAATAAACAATTTACAACCTTTTCTTACTTTCAAAAATAGATATACAAAATTTATTATTTCATATGATTTTTACATACATAAAATTTTAAAACTTGTTGGACAGTGTATGTGAACATAATATTTGACCTACTTATTTCAAACAAGATTTGACTCTGTCAAATGTCAAAAGTTACTGTCATTTTATTTTACTTACAAAAAATTTTCATCATGGAAGCACTATATCTTTATAAAAATTTATTTTACCAACTTTAATGTCCACTTGGAATTTAATTAAAAACAAAATATCTCATACCTTTCTTTTAAAACAAAATCCCATCGTCACACTTCAAACACTTGTCCAAAAATTGTCCATCCAGGACAAAGGGGGAGGCATTCAATTCATAATGAAACAGGAAACAGGATAAAGTTGATCCAAATAACATCTCATCGGGGAATCAGGACTTCATACGGGAACAAGTCCATAACATCATGAAAATAAGAACAGCTACGCAAAAGACAGGAACCGCGCACTTCTCTACCGGTCTAACTGCGTCATAAAACTCAATACTGTATACTCGATTTTCACCGTAATTATCCAACATAATGAAGTGAAAATTTTTTGCAGTATCCCATAATATTCACAGGACAAATTGCAAATCCTTCACTTAGTTTAAAATAATGACAACAACCAATTTTAAGCCGGTAGGTGCGTTCCTTTGTGAGTTCTACGGGAAAAGGTGTTTACCTTTCAAACATGCTTTTAGAACTACCCTTTCTTCGTCAGGTCTCTCGCGCGTAAAGCCGATCACTCTCTCGGCCGAAGACATTGACCAATCGGCCGAGAGAAACTACAGGATCTTTAAAATCTAATCCAATAGTAACAAGGGATACTTCGCGCTCAAAAGAAAAGAAATATGCGTAGAATTTTTCAAGGAATTTTTAACAAATCATTCTAGAATAACAGATGTTTACACAAATAAACAGGAAATTTCCTAACGTTTCCAAATGTTAAGCAATAATTCGTAATACTTAGAAACAGGGTTGGTTCTGTTCTGTTCTGTTCAATTTTTTTGGTAAATTACTTCATAAAATAAATTAGAAAAATAGATATTTTTCTTGAGATAGGATATAAAATTAATGAATTCTATTAACAAAACATTGTAGCGGAAATTTGTAATGCTACAATACTGCGCGATCATTTTAAGAGATCGCCATCACCAAACCTAATGCCACCTGATTCGTACATATGGGGAATGCTGAAGGAGGTAGACCGATCCATCGTCTGACATTCCGGAGAATTGCGGACCAGAATTAAAGATTTTTTCATGTCAGAGTGCATCTTTAACATCTGGTTATCGGGAACGTCGTCGATAATGATGTTTGCAAGGCTATATGTCATGTATACTAAATATATAAATAATCATACATTTCAATATTCATATGAGTACCTACTGTTTATTTTGCCGCATGCTGTATAATTAATTTTGAAAGCTGCCAATTATTTTCTATGCATATAAATATTTTGATTACTAATCCATCATTAGATTTTTGTATTTAAATATTTTCTAAATGCACTTTTAGAAAAAAATTTAGTTTTATAAACAATATTTTAGGTATTTGATTCAGCTATCAACCAAGCTCTATCTTTAGAATTGATACAAATTTCAGATGAATGTTGCCAATTAGGAGTAGATAAAAAGCTTCAAGAACTTGTCATTAATGCCTTTACAACGTTCTATGTTTCCTACGATGTTGTTTTTTTAGTTTTAGAGGTGAGTTTCCTGTTCATAGGGATTTTCAACGCTTCTCATTTGTTTCGCCCACTTGTCATATGTCATATAATATTAATATATCTAAGTCATACGTCTTTGGTATGTATAATTTATATACAAATAACGTATGACGTAGATATATAAATATTATATGACAAGTGGGTGAAACAAATGAGAAGCGTTGAAAAGCCCTATTGCGTAATTACACTACAAGCATGCATTTATGACGCCTTTTATGTTTATAAATAAATGTCATAAAAAGTAAAACGTTCCAGCATTATAATCTATTATTCTTGAGCCCGAAAATTAATTGAAGAGTATGGCATATAGCATCTAGAAGTGAATAAAAAGAAAACCAAATACTTGTGTATTGGGGGAAAACAAAAAGATCTCTTATTAGACGACATGACCACGATAAAGCATTGCTTCAAATTTTTACGCATCAATATTTCGCACCATGGAACATTAGACAAAGCCATAAGAGAGAGAAATACGGCAATATGAAAAGCCATCACAATGTTAAACACTATTTTATGGCACCAATCTATCAGCAAAGAAAATAAAAAGAACATATATATAGGACTATAGTGAACAGTGTCACTGTATACAGCTGCGATGTATGGCTTCTGAAAGAAAGAACACTGGCAACAGTGACATTTTTGGAGAAGAACAGCAGGAAGATCTAGAGGAGAAAGGATTACCCACTGTGACATTTGTGTCACCCGACCAAGTAACCTTTTTATACAATGATTTATGAGGGACCCTAATTTAAAGAAAGATCTCGATCGAGTTGTTTACATACCTTTTTCTAATAATTGTTATTTTGTTATTGTACTAGTAAATTCGATTTTACGTGCTTTCAAGTTATTATGTAAATACTCGTTTATTCTGGATAATTCTTTTGTATTCGAGATGATTAAGCATTGTATAAATAAGAGGGATTTTGAACTTAGGAGTTAGTTGTGAATTTGAAATCGTCGGTGTACTTTGATATGTAACGGGCGCGGAATATTTTTGAATTTGTAATTAGATAAATTAGTAGATTTGGTGTAATAAATAAATTAGATATCGTAGTTTGTAAAATAAAAGATACAAATTCAGTGTTTTTCATTTGTTTAGTTGTAAGTTATTAAAAATAAATAAAGTCAACTAAAATTTAACATTAGTGCCTAAAAGATCATAGAAAAGTCAAGTCAGTTTTGTAACACAACGAACGCATTAGAGAATTAATGGGAATCAAAATGACATATCAACAAAACAACTTATTTAGTTTGGACAGACAGAAAAAATGAATGAACAACGAATACCAAAGGAAATAGTAAAGTGGCAACCAGAAGAAAGCTAGGTAGACCAAGAAAAAGTTGCAGCGAAAAAATAGCCAAGAGGAAGAAACAGAAGAGGACCTCTGGATCAACCGGACCAAGTGCTGATTGGTAGTCCGAAAACGGCGGAGAACTTTATAAACCGACATTATGTAGTAGTCTTCTTCTTAAGTGCCATCTCCACGACGGAGGTCGCAATCATCATAGCTATTAGGACTTTAGAGGCGGCTGCTCTGAAAAGTTTATTTGATGTACATCCGTACCATTCTCTCAGGTTGCGCAGCCACGATATTCTGCGTCTCCCTATGCTTCTTTTTCCTTGAATGTTTCCCTGCATAATCAATTGGAGCAAGTTTTATCACTCTTCACGTGTAATATGTCTGAGTTCTAATGTTTTCTGGTTTTGATGGTATTTAAGATTTGCGTGTAGTAGTAGCAGTAAATAACATACTTTTACATTTCTTTTTTAGAAACTTTCTGCTGAAACTGATGAAAAATCAATATTGGTAAATGCACAAAAGTGGCTAGAAAATGCCATCAGTGAAAAACTAAATGTACACCCATATTCGTTAAATTTGGATACTCTAGTCAATTGTATTAGTATTTTATGTGAACTTCAGGTCTTAAAGAAAGATAGAAGGTAAGTGTTATAGAAGTTATATAATATTTTTGATTTATACAGGGGGTAATTCTGCATGAAAAAACGACAGTTTGTTATATAAACGTATGTCCGCAAGTGCTTCGTTTCCGGGGGTGTTAAAACTAAACAATTCTCCGATACCAAAATTTGACGACACCCTGTATAAGTTAATTATGTGATATTTATATTATATGTATTGAAAATATGTATGATATTTTTAATTTTTTAATAGGGACAACAAGAATATTTATGAAATCAACAAAGGGAAGCTAAGCGTACTTAAAAATAATTTTGGTATGTATATTTCTATTATTGTAAATTGTAATAGTGTTCTGAAGCTATTTTCTTGTGGCGTCTTTTTACTATTTTTTAATAAAATACAACCATTTATCAAAATGAAAAAGTTCCTATGCTGCCAGGACATAAATCTGAAATTAAGAACGGGAATGTTAAGGTGCTATGTTTTCTCCGTTCTGTTGTACGGCATGGAAGCTTGGACACTGAAAAAGATAAACATCAAAAACATTGAGGCATTCGAGATGTGGTGTTACAGGAGAATGTGGAAAATACCATGAACAGAGAGAGTAACAAATCAAGATGTTTTTCTGAAGATGGGGAAGGAATGCGAAGTCATAAAAACCATATAAACGAGAAACCTGGAATATCTAGGCCACATAATCCAAGGAACAATCTCAGGAAAGAGAAATGTGGGATGTAGGAGGATTTCCTGGTTGCGAAATTTAAGGTGGTATGGGTGCAGTTCAATATAATTGTTCAGAGCTGCAGCCAACAAAGTTAAGATTGCTGTGATGGTAGCCAACCTCCGATAGGAGACGGTACTGCAAGAAGAAGAAAGAATAATAAAAAACTTTAGTTTTTGTTTTTTGTCAGCATTTAAAAAAAAATATCTAATATTTTTACTCCATTGGCTCACGATATCCTCAAATAAGGACATCTTGTAGTGACCAAACTGTGCATTTTGAAAATGTAAAACCTATATCAAAAATTCGCAAAAAAATAATTCTCGCTATGCTGCAAATTTTCGGGAACGAAAGGGTTAAGAAGCGCAGATATAAAGATACTTTTATTGAAAGTTCTGCATGTAAAAAATAATTATCTTTTTATTTCAGAAAAATTTATTCCCCAGAATATCTTAAACAGAAGTTATACAGTTGTTCGAGATCATTTACAAAATAAGTTGTAATTTATTGTTTAAATAAATCCTGCCAAATTAGGTATTTGTATGTTTTGTATGTGCAATAAATGCTCTAAAAATAACAAATAAACAAACTTTCTTCTATTTCTCTATGTCACATTCCTTCAAAGTTGTAATTCCTTTGTCCTTGCCTCCAACTTGCTTGTTATTTTACAGGAAACTTTACTCAATGTGCCGATTTTCGAAAATTGGCCTAAAACATAAAAAAATGAATAAAAACTGTCGTAACAATAAAAGGAATGGTCAGAATAAGAAAAAGTATATACCGACTAAAACTGTTACAGTGGTGGACTCTCTCTATAACGAACACGGATATTACGAGGATTCGCTTATAACGAAGTACACTAGATGTCCCATGAAATTCCTATTGAACTATAACACCTCTATAACGAGGCATATTTGGTTATAACGAGGAAAAATAAAATCGAAGAATATGTGTCTTTACCTGTTTTTAGCGCAGTAATGGCTATAAATAAATACCCCAACTGCCTGTATGTAGAAATGCCCAACATCTGTGTTATTATCGAGGCCAGTGTGTTGTAATAAACTCCACCACCTGTAATAAACTTCTTCTTGTTTATCTATCGAGCGATATTGACTATTGCAGGAAATTTACGATGGCGAAGTCTCATTGTTCAAGTCGACGATCGACACCTAATAAACTAAGTAAGAGGCATCAAAACATTTCAATATTATTGTTGTCTGATATAACGAGGTCCGCTTAAAACAAGGTAATTAGTCCGCCATTTAAGTTCTCGTTATAGAGGGAGTCTACTGTATTTCACTGTATACCGAAATACTGAACGTGAGCCTTCGAGACCACATACCAAATCATCAAAGATCAGGAGTTTAAGACGTTATCGAAATAATCACGACGCTTAAGTGGAACTCGGCAGGGCACTTAGCTAGAACACAAGCTGGAATGAAGGCCCAAACACTATAAAAGAAGCCGAGGATGACCACGGACTAGATGGGTCAACGACATAAAAAAAGCGGGAAACTGAGTACAAGCGATCCAGTGTAGGGAACACTGGAAAGAACTGAGGGAGGCCTATGTCCAGCAGTGGACGCGATTGACTAATTTGATGATGATACCGAAATAGATAAGTTGATATACAAGTGGTACTCGCTTATATCGATCCCTGCAAAGAATAACGTTGTAACCAGCATTTATGATTAGTGGATGTTGAAAAAGTAACTATTCGTTACAAAGTACTCGTTACTTACGAATACCGAAAGTAACGATTACTATACAGAGAGGCAAATCGTTACGTTTATTACTTTGATTACTCTGATTACTTCGTACCAATCGTATCAGAGCGAGTAACGACTACTGTATCTACTTTGGTTACTGTGAATACCTATACAATATACAAATACCTCGATATGATTAACGGTATTCAAATACAAAAGTAACAAAAGTAATCATAGTAACCAAATCAATTTTATCCCTTAAACAGATCGGTGAAGGTCGTTGTTATATCGGAATACCTATACAAAATACCTACCTACTGAGAAATACGATTCTCGATATGATTACTGGTACTCAAATACAGAAGTAACAAAAGTAATCAAAGTAACGAATACTGTAAATGATTACTTTATACAAAAGTAACGATTTATCACCTACCTACTGAGAAATACGATTCTCGATATGATTACCGGTACTCAAATACAAAAGTAATCAAAGTAACGAATACTGTAAATGATTACTTTATACAAAAGTAACGATTTGTAACGAATACTCGAAAGTAACTATAATCTACATCACTATTTGATATTATAAACAAAATTATAGTAAAGCCAGAGTTTGGTATTAATTTTGAGAGTAAATTAAATGTAAGACCAAATACTTACGATGTCGGGATAGTATCACGAGGTTTTTCCTGGTTTTCCCTCGTGATTTACTATGAGATCTCTAACGCGAGAATTTTAATGTCACCGTTGCATGTGGTTGTCTTTTTAAAGACGGATCACATGCTATGATTTTTTTGTGACGGATATTCTTGGGTTGGGGTTGATTTCATGTAATTGAATGAACTATCTTTCAGTAAAGTCGTCCCAGGAACGCAACTCATAAATATTAGCAATATCATTTTAAAGTCTTCTACTTTAAAGTGTATCATATGTATCTGAATTGCCGATATAAATGAGTCAAATTAAATAAATTATTAGAAGAATTTTTTTACTAAGCAACAACATTTTTGTTTATGTTAATAGTATTTTGTATTTTGACAACGGCACCCGATTTGGGCGTCGAAACGTTAATAAAAAATCATTTTTTAATAATATTGTGGCTTATTCCCCATTATAAATAGTTAACACTATTTGATATTCTTCAGAAATGATAAAAAAGATACCAATTTCTTTAATTTCTTTTTTATATGCATGTAACATTTTTTGAGTGTAAGAGGTAAGTAATTATAAAAATGTTGAACTCTTTTAGAATAAGGTCTACTTTTTTTATTACTGGATAGGTTTTTGAACAGTGGCAATTACAGTTTTTGATATAAATAAAAAGTTCATCAAATAATCATATACATATATGGTTTGTTTAGCAGTAAATGGTTGACTTCAAATAGTACCGACTATAAACATCATGTGTTAACCCATAATAGTATAAAAGGCCCGGTTTTAGGTAAAATATAAATATACTTGAATGTTTGTTTTTCTATAATCTTAGCAATTAAAATATATTTAGTTTATTTTAAAACTCATTTGCAAACATTAATTTCGGGTATATAAGGCAAGGCAATATATTTTACGTCCGTTTTTTTGTTTTTGTCGTCGTAATTATTGTAAATTTAGTGGATCCTTTACTTTATTATAGGAGTACCGTTTTTTTTTTGTTTTTGTCGTCGTAATTATTGTAAATTTAGTGGATCCTTTGCTTTATTATAGGAGTACCGTCTAGTCAGTGTTAATTGTCAAAAGACCAACTCTGTCTACCTCGTTTGCTTATCGCTCCGGACCGGTCTTAACAATGGGCCAGTCAGATAAATTTAATAATATTTACGACCGCACTAATTGAAGTCAACCATTTACTGCTAACAAACTTAAACTGTACTTACGATGTTCTTATTTGACACACGCATAGTATCTACCTGCACAAAATTATCGGAACTTAGCGGCCAGTGCGGCGAATAAAATTTTAACAACTGTAGTTACTCTGTTATTCTACAAATAATTCAAATATTTTTTGTAATTACGGTAGGTATTACTCCATTCGTAATCTTTGCGGCCGTTCAAGTATTACGTAACGCAGGTTGGGGGGAAGGGGGGTCAAAAATCTTCAAAAATTGCGTTACGTAGTAATAGGGGGGAGGGGGTCAAAAATCGCGTTACGTCATACTTGAACGCTCCCAAATGCAGTTAGAGCCACACCGATTATATTAGCAGATAGAGCATAAAAAGTTGCACAAGAAGAACACTGTAACTCAAAATCGCCAAAAAAATATTAGTTACAACGTTATTCTATGCAAGGCTCGATATTGCCCACGTAAGAAGGTAAACTTGCGATATTACAAGAAAAACTATGGTTATAGGTAAGAGGGGAAATCATTACATGGATCCAGATAAAAAATGAAGATATTGAACAAATGGACAAAATGAACGGGATTACGGTCCTAATCTAAATTCGAAATCAGAAGTTCGACCAAGAATAGAGCAATCAAGAACAGCATTTTTGAAGATAAGGAAATTTCGAAATAACTAAAGACTCAATCTGCAAATCTGATATCCACTCTATTCTTCTTCATTCACTCAATGAGAAGGCTGGAAGCTTATGAGATGTGGCTTTTTAGGAGAATGTGACACTATTTATAACAGTCTGCTCAGAGATTGGCCTATCCTGACTGAACATTCTAGTCGTTGCTGGAGAACGCGCGAAACAGCCATTCCTTTTCCACGGCGTTCGGGGCAAGCGCTGTCAAAGTATATAAGAAACAGGAATTCGTCCTCAGGCCAGTCATTCATTTATCGAAGCGCGTCGCGTAATTTAATGTATTCGAATCGAATGTATTAAAATGTATTTACTAGTTATCGGAATTATTATGTTTAGTTAATTAAATCATAAATTTGAGTTTGTAAATAAATTATATGTGTTAGTTGGTGTTATTTGTAATTATTAAATAAATAAGCGATGTAAATAAAATAATATAAGTAAGTCTTCCTTTATTTAAATTAAAATTAGTGCCTAAAATATAAATAAATAAAATAGTAGAGTCAACCGCGTAAATCAGTACAAGAACTTTGAAAATACCACGGACCGATCATATAACGAACGAAATGGTGTTGCACCGAATGGGGAGAGAGAGAACTTTTTACCACCATTAAAATTGCAGCTGCAGTTGATTATGAAGGCTAAAACCGTAGGGAAAAGGGGTCCTGGTAGACGACAGATATCCTGGGTGAAAAACATTCTCAACTGCACCGGCTTATACACACAGACCTTTTAAGAAAAGCAGAAGATACAGACAAATTTGCAATGGTTATAGCCAACCTTCAGTAGTTGAGTTGGCACTAGAGAAGAAAAAAGGCACGCATAAGTAATTAAAATAAGATAAACGAATTTGTTGATTTAACGTTGGTTAAACTGAAAGTGTTTGCTATAAAAGTGTAATTACAATTATTTATAATAATATTTATATGCAGAACCATATATCGTAGGACAGTCACTGTCCTACGACCCATATATGAGAAAGTTCACTGTGAACGTGTTTTACTAACGATTTGAACTTACCACAGTCTAACTAAATAAAACCCAAAACACCAATGTTTGTATTTTACGTCCTATGAGTCTTGAAATGTCTAACCAAATGTGCTTTCTGTGAAAATCGTTTATTACAAATGTCACACAGGAAAGCCTTTTCACCCGTGTGCACTAGCATGTGTTGGTAGAGTTGCCCTTTTGTAGAAAATGCCTTCGCACATTGATCACAGTGATAATTCTTTTCGCCGGTATGGATTTTTGTGTGGGTGTTGAGGTTACTAGAGCTGGCAAACCTGTAACAAAAAACATGGAATTATAGTAAAAATTGATACAAGTAAAAATACTTGTATTATTATCGGGCTATACAGTAACCACCACCCTACTAGATACAACTTAACTCTTACGATTACATTATAGAGATAAGCACTCGAATCTCCGTCACCGAACAAATTAACGAATTCTTTGTCGGCAGATTCAATACTCAAATCCTATATAAACATCGACTCCAAGATTTCCTTTGAACGCGACGCGCTAAAACCTTTCCCACGAGCAACGATATCCCTGCTTTCAACACACGTTTAATATTGGAAGCGACCGATAAACTCATTCCTACAGGGTGAGACGAAAATATTCTACAATGAAAATAAGAATTATTCGTTTCTTGGTGAGGTGGATTGATCGCGTTTTTGGCACCGTTTCAAGGGAAATAATGTTAGATACACGATTCAAATTGGAAAATAAAAAAACTTAATACACAATAATTATAAAATTGACATTTACCTCTTAGGACAATATGTACAACCATACGGCCTCTCTGATGTATGTATAGCTATTGTATGTTTTGTTAACTGCTGGGCAGTAGCAAATGCTTTATTGCAGGCGGCACATATGTGATTCTTTTCTCCTGTATGCGTTCTCATATGCGTGTGAAGATGGCCACCATTTATAAACCTCTTCTCACAAATGTGACAAACGTATGGTCTCTCCCCAGTGTGTATGCGGATATGGTGCACCAATCCAGGTTTCGTCCTAAATACTTTAGCACAGGTATTGCATTGATGCTGCTTTGGTTTTTTTACTTTTTTAGGATTAACTGAAATTATATCTTCTAGCTGCAACACAGTAAAAACTGACATTTCTAAAGATGAAACACTTTCGCCTAACACGGCCATATTGATTTAGCAATAACTAATATTTAATGACAAACAAATTATGGCATAACTATAAGCTGTCATTGTTCTCATAAAGGCATTTAGAGCAACAGTGGAGTAAGCCACAAATTGAGCATTTTTAGATTAATACATCAATAAGACTAGCAACATTGGATCTTCTGATTAACCCATTCGCTGCCCATCACGCTCCAGCTAGTTATATGGTTACTTCAATCAGGTGTCGTTCATCAGAATGGCTCCTAGCTGAGTTTCAGCCGCTTCGGTAAACAGCGAATGAGTTAACAGAGGCCTACACAAGCTACCTCTATATTTGGCCACCTGGCGCTACATAATTTCTTGTTGCCTTAATAAATGTACTGGAAATACGAATGCAAAGATTGCATTTATCTCAAAACTTCGTTTTTGGGCTTAGGCCACTGTTGCCCTGATAGCCTCAAATCAGAATCTCATGTATGTGAACTATGACTTCCAACTGGGAATAAGACCTAGTCACTTAAATGAAAATGCATTTATAAAACCTCTCAACCACATTGCCCAATCCCAAGCTTAACTGCGGAATAAACTGTAAAGACACATTCCTATGTACCGAGTTAGATATTTATTACACATTGCGTAATATTGTGAAATAAGATACAGTTTAAAAAAAAATGAAATTATGCAATTTACAGAGAGATCAGAATGTCTTATTTAGATGCAGAAGATTTTATCAATATGGGAAAGCCCCAACAAAGGTTTTGTCAGGTGTGGAGTTCGAACCCATGCTCCCTCACGGGAACCAGAGCTTAAATCTGGCGCCTTAGACCGCTCGGCCAACCTGACTATACCAAAGTAACTATACATTTTCATACAACCTTCCTAAATTTCAAAATATTGCACAATATGAATCAGTCTCAAATTTTAATGCCTGTACTTCGGTCTATAAACAACTAATAAAGTTATATACATACATTTTAACTTCATAACTTTCATCTTTTTGTATGAATGTAAGGGTCAAAAGTGAGAGAATTGTCCACTAAATGTTACTATTATATTATTGCACAATATTATATCACATTGTGTAATATTATGAAATAAGATGGGAGTAAAAAAAATGAAAATCTTCTTGTTACAGATAGGTAAGAATGTCTTAATTAGATGGAGAAAATTTTATCAACATCGAAAAAACCCCAAAAAAATTGTGTCAGGTGTGGGGTTCGAACCCACGCTCCCTCTCGGGAACCAGAGCTTAAATCTGGCGCCTTAGACCGCTCGGCCAACCTGACTATACCGAAGTATATGTACATTTTCATACAACCTACCTAAATTTCACAATATTGCACAATATTAATCAATCTCAAAATTTAATGCCTATATTTCGGACTATAAACAACTAATAAAGTTCTATAGACATTACTTGCATTAAATTTCATCTCTTTGGATGAATTTAAGGGCCAAAAGGTAGATAATTGTCCACTAAATGTTACTATTATATTATTGCACAATATTTTATCACATTGTGTAATATTGTGAAATAAGATGGGAGTAAAAAAATTAAAATCTTCTTGTTACAGAGCGGTAAGAATATCTTAATTAGATGGAGAAAATTTTATCAACATCGAAAAACCCCCAAAAAATTTGTGTCAGGTGTGGGGTTCGAACCCACGCTCCCTCTCGGGAACCAGAGCTTAAATCTGGCGCCTTAGACCGCTCGGCCAACCTGACTATATCGAAGTAACTGTACATTTTCATACAACCTACCCATATTTCAAAATATTGCACAACATTAATCAATCTCAAAATTTTATGTCTATATTCCGGATTATAAACAGCTAATAAAGTTCTATAGACATTACTTGCATTAACTGTCATCTTTTGGATAATTGTAAGGGTCAAAGCGAGAGAATTGTCCACTAAATGTTACTATTATATTATTGCACAATATTTTATCACATTGTGTAATATTGTGAAATAATATGGGAGCAAAAAAATTAAAATCTTGTTACAGAGAGGTAAGAATGTCTTAATTTGATGGAGAAAATTTTATCAACATCGAAAAACCCCCAAAAAATTTGTGTCAGGTGTGGGGTTCGAACCCACGCTCCCTCTCGGGAACCAGAGCTTAAATCTGGCGCCTTAGACCGCTCGGCCAACCTGACTATATCGAAGTAACTGTACATTTTCATACAACCTACCTATATTTCAAAATATTGCACAACATTAATCAATCTCAAAATTTAATGTCTATATTCCGGATTATAAACAGCTAATAAAGTTCTATAGACATTACTTGCATTAACTGTCATCTTTTGGATAATTGTAAGGGTCAAAAGTGAGAGAATTGTCCACTAAATGTCACTATTATACTATTGCACAATACTATATCACATTGTGTAATATTGTGAAATAAGATGGGAGTAAAAAAAATAAAAATCATCTTGTTACAGAGAGCTAAGAATGTCTTAATTAGATTGGGAAAATTTTATTAACATCGAAAAACCCCCCAAAAATTTGTGTCAGGTGTGGGGTTCGAACCCACGCTCCCTCTCGGGAACCAGAGCTTAAATCTGGCGCCTTAGACCGCTCGGCCAACCTGACTATATCGAAGTAACTGTACATTTTTATACAACCTACCTATATTTCAAAATATTGCACAACATTAATCAATCTCAAAAATCTAATGTCTATATTCCGGATTATAAACAGCTAATAAAGTTCTATAGACATTACTTGCATTAACTGTCATCTTTTGGATAATTGTAAGGGTCAAAAGCGAGAGAATTGTCCACTAAATGTTACTATTATATTATTGCACAATATTTTATCACATTGTGTAATATTGTGAAATAAGCTGGGAGCAAAAAAAATTAAAATCTTCTTGTTACAGAGAGGTAAGAATATCTTAATTAGATGGAGAAAATTTTATCAACATCGAAAAACCCCCAAAAATTTGTGTCAGGCTTAGACCGCTCGGCCAACCTGACTATACCGAAGTATATGTACATTTTCATACAACCTACCTAAATTTCACAATATTGCACAATATTAATCAATCTCAAAATTTAATGCCTATATTTCGGACTATAAACAACTAATAAAGTTCTATAGACATTACTTGCATTAACTGTCATCTTTTGGATAATTGTAAGGGTCAAAAGCGAGAGAATTGTCCACTAAATGTTACCATTATATTATTGCACAATATTTTATCACATTGTGTAATATTGTGAAATAAGATGGGAGTAAAAAAAATAAAAATCTTCTTGTTACAGAGAGGTAAGAATGTCTTAATTAGATGGAGAAAATTTTATCAACATCGAAAATCCCCCAAAAAATTTGTGTCAGGTGTGGGGTTCGAACCCACGCTCCCTCTCGGGAACCAGAGCTTAAATCTGGCGCCTTAGACCGCTCGGCCAACCTTGCTATATTGAAGTAATTGTTCATTGTCATACAACCTACCTAAATTTCAAAATATTGCACAATTTCAATCAATCTCAAAATTGAATGCCTATATTTCGGACTACAAACAACTAATAAAGTTCTGGAGACATTACGTGCATTAACTTTAATCTTTTGGATGAATGTAAGGGTCAAAAGCGAGAGAATTGTCCACTAAATGTTACTATTATATTATTGCACAATATTATATCACATTGTGTAATATTGTGAAATAAGATGGGAGTAAAAAAATGAAAATCTTCTTGTTACAGAGAGGTAAGAATGTCTTAATTAGATGGAGAAAATTTTATCAACATCGAAAAATCCCAAAAAATTTGTGTCAGGTGTGGGGTTCGAACCCACGCTCCCTCTCGGGAACCAGAGCTTAAATCTGGCGCCTTAGACCGCTCGGCCAACCTGACTATACCGAAGTAACTGTACATTCTCATACAACCTACCTAAATTTCAAAATATTGCACAACATTAATCAATCTCAAAATGTACTGCCTACAAAGTTAAGTAGACACTCCGAAACGGAAATCATCATAGGCGTAACCAGGATGATCCTAAGGGGGGGGTTACAACTATGGAAAGGGGGGGTTGCAACTACTGGAAGGTCTCTGAGGGGTATGGTTTTAAGCGTATAGAGCTCAAAGTCCACCTCAATGGGGGGTTATAACCCCCAAAACCCCTCCTGGTTACGCCTATGAATCATAGATCGGTAATTTTCAATCTTTCTTCTTCTTCAAATGCAAATCCACTAATGGATGTTAGCGATCACATTTTCCATTAACTCTCTGTTTCTTGCAATGCTGTTAAAATAGCAATACTTGCGAAAAAACCATACAAAAACAAGTATTCGCATTTTACGTTTTTCAACCATTTATGCTACAGTTAGGACCTTCATATTTCATCCAAAAAAACTTTATGATACAGTAAAATAATACTGTAAATTTCATTAAGATCGGTTCAATAGATTTTGCAAAATAAATTTTCCAATCCAGCTTTCGCAAAAAAAATTCACTTTTTCAAAATGTTACAGGACTGAAAACAAAGCAGATAGCAAGTTGAAATTTTTTTGCTTATAGAAGTGTACCGTACCTTTAATTTGAAATTTGCAAAATTAAAATCGATTAATTACCACGGCGTCAGAAAATTTTTTAAATAAACATTCATTTTTGGTGCTACGCGCAGGACAGCGGTGTTCGATTCACACAAGTTGATTTCCACCAAAATTTCTTCCAATCTTTATCTAATATATTATTTTCTTACTCTATATTTTGTTGTATTTTAATATTTTAATTCCACAAAAATCAAACTAATTTTATTATTGTTTGTGAAATATTGTTTACAATTGCATATGTTTTAAAATAATAAACTTTTATTCTCTAAGTTAAAATATATGAACAAAGAAAGTTTTTGCTAATAAAAGTGTTATTTCAAATGACAAAGTATGTGTTTTTATTTTGCAATAAACAAATTTATTTAGTTATATCGAAATGTAATAAAAATTAAAATGTATCAATCATTATCATTATCAAGGGTCATTGGAATGCCCAATCAGAGCAAACTATCCGCTGTCCTGCGCGTAGCACCAATAATTAATGTTTAATTAAAAAAAATCCTGACGCCGTGGTGTTAATTGATTTTAATTTTGCAAAATTGCAAATGAAAAGTACAGTACACTTCTATACGCAAAAAAAAATTTCAATTTGATATCTGCTTTATTTTCAGTCCTGTAACATTTTGAAAAAATGAATTTTCTTTGCAAAAGCTGGATTGAAAAATTTATTTTGCAAAATCTATTGAACCGATCTTAATAAAATTTACGGTATTGTTTTACTGTATCATATAGTTTTTCTGGGTGAAATATGAAGGTCCTAAATGTAGCATAAATGGTTGAAAAACGTAAAATGCGAATACTTGTTTTTGTATGGTTTTTTCGCAATTATTGCTATTTTGCAACAAGGGTTTTTAAATTTTTAACCAATTCGATATTGTAGGAAATTTAATTACGCAACTTTTATGTCAGTACAACTTTTCTCGAAAATGAATACTTTTAAAGTTATAATCAAAAAAACGAAGAAAAAAATCGAATTTTTCCTTAATTTTTTGACATTTTGATTATTTAAACAATGTTCCGGACCTTTTTGAGAGGGAGGATAACTCAAATATTATTATTTGATTTATTTCCAAGCAATTTCTGCAAAAAAATTTGAGTCACCTCTTAACGTCCAAATGTACTAATATTTTTACAGATGCGCCCTGGTCTAAAATGATTGTATAAAAATCACTAGTATTTAATATGTAATGGTCTATTTTATCACATTGCTAAGACAGTGTTTTATTTGATATTCTTTGGAAAGAAAGAAAAGAAAAATTCTCTTTTAGATAATAAATGAAAGAAAGAAAAAATAGAACCTACCTTGATATCCTCTTGTTTGTTTTCGCAAAAGTCAGGCTTAAGCTCCAATAGATTACTTTTATGTATATCATACATTGACGTATCAACTTCTGTGCCTATCTCTACTGTTTGTAATATTTGTGTATCCGAAGATTCAATCAATGTATTGTGTATTTCCCCCACATAAAGATTATTCTGTGTTTCGATATGAGTTATATTATTTGTTCCTCCATCATTGTTTTCTCTAAAGGTGTCTTCGGTGTGATTATCTTTTTTCAGTTCTATAAAGCCAGTAAAATCTGGAGTTGGAGGAAGATTGTGAAAGTGTTCGAAGCACTGCCGTAATTTTGCATCGGATGATTCACATTGTTTTTTAAACTGGAATGCAATGTTAAGCTTTGACAAACACTTCTGGCATATATAAGGGGGTAACCCATCACCTTGTAAAACCTACAAAATAATTTGACTCTTAGAATCTTGAAGTTTACCTAGAATATAAAAAATTATAAAATAATCAACCAAAACAAAAGTGGAAAACATATCCCTATAGTGCCCTACAGAGTAAACCAAAAGTCTGAAATTGCCTAATCATCTCTTAAATGGGTAGTCAGAATTGTACACCAAGCCGGGATATGCCTATTCCGCAATAGGGCTTTTCATTCACAGTCATTTGTTTCAAGCTTCTGTCATATGTCGTATAATCCGTGTATATTAATATTATACATAGATTATACAACATATGACAGATGCTCGAAACAAATGACAATCGATGAAAAGCCCATCCATAGGGAGACTCCAAATTCGATGCTTGCAATGTTGCTACATTTAGCATTTTTCTGATATCATTAGTCACTTTAGTTTTTATAATAACTAGACTCTGTATCTGTAAATTGTATTATTATTGAAATTTTTACTTAAATATGGGTTTAATCATATGAAGGGTACTGGGCAAGAACAACAATAATCCATTTGGATTTTTTTCGAGCAAGTTCGATTTAAAGAAAAATAATCAGTAAAATTTAAAGAATAATAATAAAACAATAATTACTTATGTGTATTAAATTAAATTGACTTTATAATAAGTTAATAAATCTTAATTTTCAGTGTTCTCAAGATAAATCCAAATGGACTATTGCCATTCTTCCGCTGTACCCTTCATATGTATAAATTTGGTATTTTATCTAGGCACAAAGGTCTTTGATATAAATTCATAAAACTAGCAATTTATTTATTTATTTATGGACAAGCCCAATTCTGTAAAAATAAAGAGATTATATTTTTCAATAGATTATAAAACAAACTTACGTGCATAGAAATCGGCCCACCCAAAAATTTGATCATTTTTGATATCTAATATTTCCTAAACCTGTTGGCCGATTTAAGTAATTTTTTGAACATGTTATAGCCTCATTCTTTAGCAATACCACTGTAATTATATTGTTGTTAAACACGTAAATTATCATTGTATACCGGGTGTACCAATCAAACTGTGTTTTTTTTTTCTCAAAGTTCGCATCACCCTGTGGAATATTCTAGCATTTATAATATACTGAAATTAAAATCCAACTATAGCCTCAGGTTTTCTTAACATTTTGTTTTTTGATTCATTCGTTTATGTTGAATAATAAAAAAGTTAGGTACTTTAACAACTATACATGTTCTTCATCAATACACGGTGTTTCTAAATAAGTGCCACAAACTTTAAGGGGTAATTCTGCATTAAAAACTAATGACTTTATAAACGTATGTCCGCAAATGTTTCGTTTCCGAGATAAGGGATGTTGAATTTTTTCTTACAAACTGACGATTTATTTATTGCTTTAAAACCAGTTGAGATATGCAAATGAAATTTGGTAGGTTTTAAGAGATAGTTATTGCGCATTTTTTGACATGCAACTAAGAATTTTATATTCACCATTGGCGTGCATACGGGTAATATGACCGGGTAATATGACCCGTATGCACGCCAATGGTGAATATTAAATTCTTAATTGTATGTCAGAAAATGTACAATAACTACGTCTTAAAACCCACCAAATTTCATTGGCATATCTCAAGCGGTTTTAAAGCAATAAAATAAATCATCAGTTTGTAAGAAAAAATTCAACATCCCGTATCATCCCGTAACATGTATAGTTGTTAAAGTACCTAACTTTTTATTGTCCGACATAAACGAGTCAATCAAAAAACAGAATGTTAAGAAAACCTGTAGCTATAGTTAGGTTTTAATTTCAGTATTTTGTAAATGCTAGAAAATTCCACAGGGTGATGCGAACTTTGAGAAAAAAACACAGTTTGATTGGTACACCTGGTATACAATGAAAATTTACCTTTTTAGCAACAATATTATTACACTGGTATTGCTAAAGAATCAAGCTATAACATGTTCAAAAAATCACTTTAATCAGTCAACAGGCTTAGGAAATATGAGACATCAACAATGACCAAATTTTTAAGTGGGCCGATTTCTATGCACATAAGTTTATTACATAAATACATTCTATACAGATCAAAACAATAGCATAAAACAAATTACAAATTACAGACGTTTCACTCAAATATTAAACCCTTGTAAACTACATTTAAAACGACTGAGGCGAGTTGTCAAACAGTTGTAATTCATAAACGGAGTTAACTTGTTTCAAGACTCTGGTCTAGCGAGGTCTAGTTTAGCGAGGTGGTACAAACAGTCCAATCTTATTAAGAAGTTGAGAACAACTGCATATACCATTTAACATATTGAGTAGTAGTAAAAAGTCTCTTTGTTTTCTCCGGCTCGCAAGAGAAGGGACCTGCAGTTGATGTTCCTATATATAGTATAATCCTGATACATATGAAGCTTGAAAGCAATATAACGAAAGAAATTATTTTGACCTTGTTCAAGTTTCCTAATGAAGACCAAATAGTGTGGGGACCAAATTGAAGAGCAATACTCGAGATGAAACCTGACCACGGAGAAGTAAAGAACTCTAATACTGGATACGTTTGTCAAGTCATGAGTTGTTCTTTTTACAAAATCCAATATTTTTATAGATGTTATAAGATGAATAACATTGATGATATGAGTATTGAAACAAAGAGAATTATCCAGTGTAATCCCCAAGTCTTTGATTTTATTTACAGTATTGAGCAATTGGCCATCAAGGTAATAGTTTGATAATATAGACTGGTGAGTACGGCTAAAGGTAATTACATGAAATTTGCTGGAATTAATGTTCATACCGTTAATTGAACACCATGTCAGTTCTAATTGCAATATGGCAGCATCATAATGATTTTTTATACATTTAAAGCACTTTAAATCATCAGCAAATTGTAAGGCGTCAAAATCATGAAAACAGTTGGTAAAATAATTAATAAATAGATTAAAGAGTAATGGACTCGAGTGGGACCCCTGTGGTACACCTGACTTAACTGAAAAAGTTTGTGAGTAGAAGTGGTTTACTTGAACCTGTTGAATTCTTTCAGTTTAATAACTCTGCAACCACTGCAACAAGGATCCACTTACATACACCATATGAGCTGAGCGTGCGAATCAGGAGTTCATGGTTAACTCTGTCAAAGGCCTTGGAAAAGTCAGTATAAGTAAAATGAATCAACTTGAAGTCCCTCTTCCAACGCTTCTGACAGAAAATTGACATAGGTCAACAGACTCAATTCTGCAGCTTACCTGTAGTAAAACTGAATTGCTGAGAGTTTAGGATCCCAGAACTATCAAAGGTGAGGAAATCAGTAATAATGCTTTCAAAAACTTTTGGTATAGCACTAAGCTGCGCCAGTAACCATGCTGTTCAACCTAGTTCTTGAGGCAGTCATCAAAAAAACTAATGTAATGGGCCATATATACCAACAGAGTACAAATTACTGTATATGCATATGCAGAAGATGTAGCTATCCTTAGTAGAAGCAGGCAACAACTAATAGAAGAATTCAAGGAAATTGATTCTGAAGCACAAAAAAGAGGTTTTAAAATAAGCGAAACAAAAAAGAAGTAGATGGCTGAATGAGATGTGAGATGTGTGAATTCCTTCACATATATGGGCAGAGAAACCAATCAAAAGAATTCTGTAAGTAGCAAAATTAATGAATTTATTTCCAGTGGGTATGCTAGTGTTCTAGTGTTCCAATAATACATACTACGCTAATAAAAGATTAATGACATAGAAATTATTAGACAAAATAACCAAAATGGCCAGGGCCGGCGATAACGGGCCTGCAAGGAATGCACTGCAGGCAGGCGCCCCTGTTTGAGGGGCACCAAACTGAGTTTTTTTTCTGTTGCAAGAGTATGTTGACACATGGAGAATCAGGAGAAACCACGAAATTAATGAATTAAATGAAGGGTACAATGTAAGATTTTTGAAAACTCAAACACTATTATGGCTGGGACATGTTCAGAGACAAGAAGGCACAAAATCAACACAGAAAATATTACAACAGAAGCCGATAGAAAAATAAAAAGAAAAAGAAAGGCCCAGAATGAGACGGTTGTATGACGTGCAAGAAGCCTGGAAAACTTTAAATGCACTTAAGAGGATCGGTACGTATTTTCGGCTGCAATGCAATTCAAATGGGGATTCATTTTTTTCGAATCCTGAGAAAACTAATAAGTATTTTTGAAAGATTTAAACGCAGAATGAAAGATTACGTTATTAGCGAGGGCCGAAAGTCCCTGAGAACTTCTGTGATGTTTATTTTAATAAGTTACAGGGGTGAAAAACTAAGAGAAAATTTAGTGTGATTTTTAATTTCAAATATATCATTGAAAATAAACTTTTTATTTATTCTAAGGGACTTTCGGCCCTCGGTAATAATTTAGTCTTTCATTCTGCATTTAAATTTTTCAAAAATATTTATTGCTTTTTTCAGGATTCGAAAAAAATGAACACAATGCTGTGGTAATATTTTCCAAATCTATCTTTGTCTTACAACGCACTCAGCCCAATATAATATTGTCAGCATATACAGGGTGTCCAGAAACTCTACCGACAAACGAAGACAGGAGATTCCTCAGATAATTTTAAGACAATTTAACCCAATTCACCTAGTCCGAAAATGCTTCTTAAGGGAGCTAGAGCTCTTTGAAGATGGCGTCATGAAATTAGTTTTTCTTAAATACCTCCAGAACGCTTCTATTTAGAAAAACGAAAATTGGTATGCATATTACCTTTTCAGAGATGAATCGATTCCATCCATTGCAAATTTCTAGTACCAGTCATAGGCGTCCGTTTTGGGTAGAGCAACGGGTATTTTATCGCATAACTTTTTTGTCCTTAACTTTTATGCATTTTTGACACCGGATTATTAAATTGTGAGGTATTCTAGTACTGAAATGTACTCTTGCTTTAAGTCGGTAGTACACACCGTTTTCTAGGAAAATCGATTTGAAAGTTTTTCGTTCTTGGAATTTGAAAAAAAATTGAAAGAACTTTTCAACAAAAAACGAAGTATTTTACCAACATAAAGTAAGAGTAACTTTTAGTACTCGAATACCTCATAATTTAATAATCTAGTGTCAAAAATGCTCAAAAATTCAAGACAAAAAAGTTATGCTATAAAATAACTGTTGACCTACCCAAAACGGATGCCTATGACCAGTACTCAAAATTCGCAATTAATGAAATCGATTTATCTCTGGAATATAAATAAATGTACCAGTTTTCGTCTTTCTAAACAGTTTTTTTTTTAAATTATTTTTTTAATTCAAAAAGCGAAAAATTTTCAAATTGATTTTTCTAGAAAACGGTGTGTCTTACCGATTTAAAACAAGAGTACCTTTTAGTACTAGAATACTTTACAATTTCATAATCCAGTGTCAGAAATGCATAAAAGTTAAAGCTAAAAAAGTTATGCGATAAAATAACTGTTGCCCTACTCAAAACGGATGCCTATGACTGGTACTAGAAATTGACACTGGATGGAATCGATTTATCTCTGGAAGGTAAATATGTGTACCAATTTTTGTTTTTCTAACTAGAAGCGTTCTGGAGGTATTTAAGAAAAACTAATTACAAGACGCCATCTTCAAAGAGCTCTAGCTCCCTTAGGAAGCATTTTCGGACTAAGTGAATTAGGTTAAATTATCTTAAAATTATCTGAAGAAGCCCCTGTCTTCGTTTGTCGGTAGAGTTTCTGGACACCCTGTATTGTCAGTCAGACACTGACAATCAGTGACAATTTTAAATATTTGACATTGCATCGGGAATATGTTGAGTTATTGATTAAATATTACTGATATATAGTGTATTTGATAAATAATTGATTTAAGACGTGAACTAAATAAAAAGTTATTTATTGTGTATTATTTGTGGAAGATCCAAGCAGAGAATACATCAGGATAATATATTCTTTGATCTAAGCATTTTGTTGTTAAAGATGTTCAAAATTTTAACTATTTATAATGGGAAATAAGCCACAATATTATTAAAAAATGATTTTTATTAACGTTTCGTTTTTAATAATATTGTGGCTTATTTCCCATTATAAATAGTTAAAATTGTAAAAATGCCACAAGAAAATAGCTTCAGAACAACATTATGTTCAAAATTGTAAGCGTTCCATAACAATATATTATTAAGAAATCACTTTAACACTTTTCCTCTTTTCTCGATTGAGTATTAGTCTTTGTTGTACAAATAAATTATTACAGTCACTGAATACATAGTTAGTGAAAAATTATCACATTTATTAACTGAATTAATAATTTGCAATTATAAAAATAACAGTTATCCAAGAACATTGAAAACCCATCTCTTTAAATTAATGATGACATTTTCAAGTAGAATGACATTCTAGTAATGTTTACATATCCATACCAGTGTGAATTTTACTACACGTAATTTGCCGTGTAAAGACAGAAAAAGTAGGGATACACGTAAAATATTTGCGAATTATGTACCCATAGCCTTAAGAAAATGGAAGAGAAGGGCAGAAGATAGGTCTGAGTACAAGGACATGGCCAGACCGGCAAAGACCCATTCAGGGTTACTATACCAAAAGAAGAATTTGGTACAAAAGAAATATTGGCAGACCTTAAAAATATGCCAAATTCTACAATAGAACAACAGAAGAACCAGACTTTTCTAGACTATTCAGGAAAAAAAAAGATAGCATGAAGAAAATATTTAAAGAACCTTTGGTGCCTTCAAATCATTTAAATGTAGATTAAATATATCATATTGATACTTCATACAAGAGAAATAATAATTTTGGTTTAGTAAAATAAAAGGTTTTAGTAAAGTAAAATGTAGATTTTACTGAACAAGATGTTCACAATAATAGGTCTAAGAAGAATATAAGAGTTGTATTGTATTAGTATGGTATTACCTGAACTGCTGCACAAGCCATAATTAGGATTGAAAAATGTGCTGGTTTTACAGGATCAAAAATTGGCATAAGCTTCGGACCTTTTTCCAAGCATATCCTACATATGTTATTGATATTCATTGACAAATAATAATTTAAAAGATCATTTGAATGTTGGATATTTTTGTTATTATTGAAAGCCGCCATGTTAAGGTTTGTTTACTATTTGGATTTATTTGACATTTGCATTAATTTGACATCTTTGACATTAATTAAATGAGTAACTGTTATGTTACAAAATCACAAGTTAGGTAAAACAATATTGTCACGTGTCAATAGAAATTGTTAAATTAATTTACCCAGGAGATATTAAACTAAATAAGGACAAAGAAATCAAACATCTATCCGTTTCTGGTTTAATTTCTCTGTTGTAGAATGAGGAATAAGTATTATAATTAATAATTATTATGCGTGTTCTGTGATAACAGTAGAGTAGAGGTGGATCATTGTACCATGCTGTCACTGTCAAATACTCTAATATTTTATTTTAACAACTTGTCAAGTTGACATTTGTGTTAATTCTGCCTTCTATTCAAATTAAATTTTAGATTTTTACCATACCTATTTACTAAAAAAAGACAAATTTAATTATGTAAAATAGTTTTAAAATAAGGCTCATCGCCAGTATGTAAGTAAATAAGCATAAACTACATTAATAATCTACTTTATAGTAAATTGGGAAATCCAAAGGTTAATTTAAAAATCAGTTTTAGGTTTAAAACTTCACATGATGCGAATAGAGACCGCATCTATCACCTAAAAATGAATGTTTTTTATATGCAACGATGTTTCAAAATTCTCCTATGTGTGGCTATAGTAACAATTGTGATAATTTTCCTCCAAAGCCAGTACATACCAATAAAAGTCTACAGGCTATTTTACCCAAAAGATGGTATAAACTGTTATAGGATACAAATGCCCTCTCTTCCCGAAATAACTGAAATATCCCCTAGAAAAGGAAAATCAATCTTCTTCCACGAAACATCATGTAGATCGTTTTTCAATGATAAGATTTCAATTACTGCTCGTCAAGCGTGTGCTGTAGAAAGTGCAGCTAGAATAAATCCAAATTATGATGTATATTTACTGTTCACTTCACCGGGAGTGTTGAAATATGAAGGAGATGAGTCTGATCGTATTTTAATGGCTTTGCTGAGATATAATAATCTTAAACTGTTACATTTAGACTATGAAAAGTATACCAAAGGTACTCCTCTTGAAGAATTGTACAGTTCTGGAAAAGTGGACAATTCCTATTGGGCACAGTCTCATGCCAGTGATGTACTAAGGTAAGTTAGTTCTTCACTATCCTTTATGTATTCGCTAATCCTTTATTCTATCTATTCTTTATGTAAACGACACTAGAATTGAAGTAGTAAAACATCACATATACGCTGTGAGCTCGTACGTAGAGGGGATATTTATAAATTCCTGAGCGCCAGTAGTGACAAGTCTGTAAACGTTTACCGGAAATTTGATATAAATGTCAAAGTGATTAATTTTAAATTAAAATTAAAAACATTAATTATAAAAAATATTAGTTGATCAAAGCTGTGGTTTATATTTTTACCTTAAATATACTTACGTTTTAAATACTGAATTTGCGTTTTTTAATGTTCTGTAATATGTAATTATAAATTAATCTTGGCGCCAACTACATGATAATTGTGAAAGTATCCGAAGTAAGAAATTAATATTTCATCAATAGAATGTCAAAATGATTAGCAAAATCTTAAAAAAATCTATTATAATTTAATTACTTTTTAGCTTTGTAAATATTAAGCGATAACAATAAAATAATAAATTTAAAAATTACCCGTGAAAGTTGAATTAGTAACCGCTAGGAGCGACACCAGCGAAGCTCAGAGCGTATAGGTGATGGCACAGGTACATATAACTGAGTGAGGCAGTGAGGATAGGAAATGCGAAAACTGTTAATGCTTGCTATCAAATTCTCTGTCACAGGTGTTTGGATCCAAAGACATCCGTAGGGAAGTAAAGTTTAAAATATATTAAACCATCATACACAACATATGGCGTAGGTACATGGATCATGACAAAAAACACAGTAAATCTTATTAATAATTTTTAAAGAAAGATATTGGGACACATTTGTGACAATGGTACAGCTGGTTCCTAAAAAAACCTGATACGACTCTTAGTAAGATTTATCAGTATTATTAGTATCTTATAATACAATTGTGCACAGCAGAAGTTAAATAAATGTTCAGGATCTTGAATTTAAATGTATTTTATGAATTTATGAACTAGACAATCTAATGACAATATTAAAGTTATTTATTTTTTCTAAGCATACTGATAAACAACATGTACTAGTATATAGTAGACACTTAGGATATTGCCTTTTCAACATTCTCCCTCAATACCTAAAGTGTGATAAACAGTCAATAACACAACATAAAACCATTTCTAATACTAACGGTTTGTCATTCATTTTTTCTTCCAAAAATACAACATCTCGTGTAATTTCAATTTTGTGTGTAACAGGATCTAGCAGTCTGTATCCGGCAGATGTTTCTGAATACCCAACAAAGATTTTTTCTTTACTTTTCTTTGAGATTTACTTCTTTCTGGCGATTTGTCCATTTTCTTCTTAGTACATTGATTTTTGTAATGTCCTTTGGAACCGCAACCCCAACAATGTGGTACTTTTTTAAATCTCTGTGCCGAGAGTGCATTGTCTTCTTCACATTTACCTTTTTGACATTTTTTGTCCTGCAAAAGTTTAGTTTTCACAAAATCAGCTGTAATGTCAACATTTGAATTTTCCAGAGCCATTACCATTGGGTCGTATGCTTCTGTGAGACCCTGCAGCATGATTGCACCAAAAAATTCATCATCCATCGGTTTTCCAATAGAAGATAGTTGCTGAGATAAGTCCATCGCTTCGTTTACATAATCTTCCATTGTACTAAAATTGGATAGTTTAATTGAACATAAATTTCGTAGTAAACGAAGTCGACGATGAAGACCTTTATCCTCAAATGCTTTTTCAAGTGCAAACCATGTCTCTACAGCTGTTTTGCATTGCATTACATGAGGATATGTACTCTTATCCAGAGAAAGTATTATTTTTGAAAGTGCTTTCTCCTCATGACGCTTTTATGCTGGATTGTCTAAATTAACAACATAATTACCATCATTAGTATTATTACCAGCTGGTTGAATCTCTGGCTGAACACAATACCATAAATCATCATACTTCAGGAGAGCAGTCATTTGGAATTTCCAGGTACTGTAATTTTCTCTGCCTCTGAGTTTTTCAACACTTCCAAGTCCCGAATGATCATTTTCAGCCATCGTACAAAAAACAAATCTTTAAGTTTTTTCTTGCTGCAAAATATTCTTCTAACTGGAGTGGCCCATAAACTATTAGTATTATTAGTATCTTATAATACAATTGTGCACAGCAGAAGTTAAATAAATGTTCAGGATCTTGAATTTAAATCTATTTTATGAATTTATGAACTAGACAATCTAATGACAATATTAAAGTTATTAATATTTTCTAAGCATACTGATAAACAACATGTACTAGTATATAGTAGACACTTAGGATATTGCCTTTTCAACAAGATTTGATCATTTTGAGCAGTGTATTTGATTGGTTTGACATTATGTTATATTTATTATGACAGACAAACAATAAAATAAACAAACAAACAACTGATTACATAAATATGTTAATTCATAAATTGTAATTATTAATGTTGTTCTGAAGCTATTTTCTTGTGGCATTTTTATAATCAAGTATATTCAAATGGGAAATAAGCCACAATTTTACCTAAAAATGATTTTATTAACGTTTCGACGCCCAGTCGGGTGTCGTTGTCAAAATACAAAATAATACTAAATAAATAAAAATGTTGTTGCTTAGTAAAAAATTCTTCTAATAATTTATTTAATCTGACTCATTTATATCGGCAATTCAGACACGTATTATTCATTTTAAAGTAGACGACTTTAAAATGATATTGCCAATATTGATGAGTTGCGTTCCTGGGACGACTTTACTAAAAGATAGTTCATTCGATTACATGAAATCAATCCCAACTCAAGAATATCCGCCACAAAAAAATCATAGCATTTAATCTGTCTTTAAAAAGACAACCAAATGCAACGGTGGCACTGAAATTCTCGCGTTAGAGATTCCATATTGGAATATTGGCAATATCATTTTAAAGTCGTCTACTTTAAAATGAATAATACGTGTCTGAATTGCCGATATAAATGAGTCAGATTAAATAAATTATTAGAAGAATTTTTTACTAAGCAACAACATTTTTATTTATTTAGTATTATTTTGTATTTTGGCAACGACACCCGACTTGGGCGTCGAAACGTTAATAAAATCATTTTTAGGTAAAATTGTGGCTTATTTCCCATTTGAATATACTTGATTGTAATTATTAAGGTCTAAATTGTAATAATTATTAAGGTCTATTATTTTGAATTCTTGCAGTTTTCGCATCTTTAAAAGGATTCTCTTCTAATCCCTCCAAAAGTGTACCATCTTCATGGGCGGTAGATATTTTTGGTCTTCCAGAACCTTGCTTTCTTTCGAGAGTTTCTTGTTCTCTCCATCTTTTATTAATAGTAAAAACTGTTGTTCTGCTTACGTTAAAATGGTTATTTATGGCAGATAGTGACCAACCGTCTTCTAATTTCGTTACACCTCTTGCCTTTAGTTCTTTGCTAGCATGTGGAGCTTCTGAGGTTGAACAGAATAAGTTATCTGACAAATTTTAAGATTTGGCAGTGACAGTGACAGTATGTAAATAATAAGTATTTATCCTTCAAAATACACTGCTCAATTTTCTACAAAATAGGTTTTAAGAGTCGTATCAGTTTTTTTAGGAACCAGAGATGTATATGGAGACTAAGGTTCAACCATGAGTTAAACCAATATAACAAGGAACCCTCCATAGCAAATTATACAAATTTACAAAGATTGTGCATGGTATGTCACCTTATAAGAATGGATAATGACCAAACACCTAGTAGAACACTTAGCAGAACTATGGTGTAATGTCAGCCAGTAGGAAGGCAAAGGAAGAGGTAGACAGATGAAGTGACAACCTGTGCTATAGGGATATTGAGGTGGAAGATTCTGGGGGAGGCCAGGAGTGGGATCACGATGAGTAGAATTCTATTTTGCTGACGTCACAAAACGAATTTTACCATGGGGAATCGACGGTTGCTAGGCAACGTGATGTCAGCAACATAGAATTCTACTCATCGTGATCCCACCCCAGGTCCCAACTTGGGCTGTAACGACATAGGAGAGAGAGATCCCTTGTGCATGTAGTCTCGAAAGCCATTAATTTAAAAAAATATGTGAAACCTGCCTTAATTATCTGTTAAAGGGGCTGTAGATGGGAGCCCAGATATACTAGATGCATTAAATTAAAATAAAATACAACATCCATTGATACAGCTTTCCTTTGCTGTTTTAATTTTTGTTCTTGCCTTATCTTGTGTTGCTACCTTATGAATATCATCTTGAAGTTGAACCCAGAGGATTCGTAGCACCTTTGGACTATCTAAGCTGTCTGGGACTGAGGAGCTGTTGTCTGACATATTAAGATAATTGAATCAGTCGTTTGAGAATCCCGATATGTCCACAAAGTAAAGTTGTGGAAAAGTACAAAAAACATCTCGGGATTGCCAGGTTTCTCTTGATTCAGAAAAATTTCTGAACTACATATCTAGGTTCACCTAGAACGTTAAAGAGGGTCGGGTTTCTCTTGAAAGATGTGACTCTATATCTAAGGTTAGTAAAAATGCAAAAAAACGAAAATAGATTTTTTTGAACATGTTGGGTTTCCCAAACGACTGATTCAATTATCTTGAGGAAAGACTGTGCAGTGTTTGTAGTATCCTGTTACTTTCAACTCTATATGAGAACCACATTTCCTTATTCCTTGTTGGAATGCGTGTACTGGTGTGTACATATGTGTATTAATTTCAACAGTGGGTTGTAAAGTTTTGTAAACTATTGTGTATAACTTCATACATATGTGTATTAATTTCGACAGTGGGTTATAAAGTTTTGTAAACTATTGTGTATAACTTCATATAATGTAAAATAAGTTTTTTTTTCTTGGGTTTGTATGACTGCGGACCTTAGGGTCCATTCGCCCATCTAACCGCTCATTTTTACATAAATTTCAACTACTCTATTTAAAACATATGTTTATTTTCCTTCCCTATTAAGAGGATGGGTACGTATTTTCGGCTGCAATGCTATTCAAATGGGGATTCATTTTTTTTTTCGAATCCTGAGGAAACTAATAAGCATTTTTGAAAAATTTAAATGCAGAATGAAAGATTACATTATTAGCGAGGGCCGAAAGTCCCTGAGAACTTCTATAATGTTTATTTTAATAAGTTACAGGGGTGAAAAACGTAAGAGAAAAGGACATCGCACACATCTTATGGAAAATATAATGTCACTCAAATTCAATAAAATTTATACGAATAGATTCGTTTTAAATTAACGGTCAAATCTTATCATTGCGCCAACTCTTAATTATGATTAATTACGGCGCAAATTGCAATTAAAGTTTATCGAAATCACATTTTTGGAGTCAGTAAAACTGTCAGTTACAATTACTATTGCTCTGGGTGCTATTCAAAAGAGCCTTAAACCCCGCTGGGCCTAAGCGGATTAGTGAAACTAATCCGCTGATTTATGGAGTACCGACAATTTGGGTATTATAAAATATTTTTGAAGATATTCTTCTTTAGCGACGAATCTATTGAGGGTAAAATTGTACATCAACCACGCGCCTGCGCACACTGACAGTATGTAGTTCATTGCTAATCTTTCAATATAGGTATGTATGACAATGTGTGTATCTGTAACCGTGCAAATAAGTCATTAAAAGAATATATTAGTGGTTTTAGGAAATGTATTATTTATTATAATTCTTGTGTTTTTGGATTTGTGTTTCCCTGTAGTAAAATAATAAAATATGTAGGCATAACATGTTTACAGTTTGTCGCCGTGTTGTGTAATTATATCCGAAACTTACGTGTCAATTCAAGTGGCTCGATGGCGTAGTTGGCAGAGCGGTGGGACAGAGAACGGAAGCACACGGAAGGTCGAGGGTTCTAATCCTAGACGATTCATACTTTTTTTATTTTTCGTTATTTTAATAAAAAATTTTTGGAAGTGGTAGATAAGAAAGTTAGTTTAATTTTTAAATAAAATACAAATTACCTGCTAAGTATATTTACTTCGTTTAAATTACCTATATAATAGAAGAATATCTTCTTACGTGCGTACAAAGTACACACACATTCTTTTTTTCTCTCTCTAACTTATGTACGTATCCATTTGATTTCAGATTTATTTATATCAATTTCTGCTCTTATTATTGAAACTATGGAGTTGGCGCAATGATAAGATTTGACCGTTAATTTAAAACGAATCTATTCGTATAAATTTTATTGAATTTGAGTGACATTATATTTTCCATAAGATGTGTGCGATGTCCTTTAGTGTGATTTTTAATTTCAAATTTCTGATTCAAAATAAACTTTTTATTTATTCTAAGGGCCTTTGGGCCCTCCGTAATAATTTAGTCTTTCATTCTGCGTTTAAATTTTTGAAAAATCTTTATTGGTTTTTTAGGATTCGAAAAAAAATTAACACAATGTCCGTGGTAATATTTTCCAAATCTAATAATATTGATATATAGTGTATTTGATAAATAATTGATTTAAGACGTGAACTTAATAAAATTTTATTTATTGTGTATTATTTGTGGAAGATCCAAGCATAGTATACATCAGGATAATATATTCTGTGATCCAAGTATTTTGTTGTTAAAGATGTTCAAAATTGTAACAATATATTCCATAGTAACAATATATTATTAAAAAATCACTTTAACACTTTTCCTTTTTTCTCAATTGAGTATTAGTTTTTGTTGTACATATAAATTATTACAATCACTGAATACAGTTAGTGAAAAATTATTACATTTATGAATTAATAATTTGCAATTATACAAATAACAGTTATCCCAGAACATTCAAAAGCTATCTCTTTAATTTAATGATGACATTTTCAAGAAGAATGACATTCTAGTAATGTTTACATATCCATACCAGTGTGAATTTTACTACACGTAATTTGCAGTGTAAAGACAGAAAAAGTAGGGATAGCCGTAAAATATTTGGGAATTATGTACCGACGGTCTTAATACATTACAATATCATATCAATATTATTATTATTATACATTAACATTTTACTTCTATTTTTCATTATATTATTCATTTTTTATATTCAATTATTTTTTTTCCTTTTTTGTATCTTTTTTGTTATTGTTTTTTGTTTCTTTTTGTTTTCTTTTTCTTTTGTTTTTTTTTTTTTTTTTTGTTTTTTTTTGTTTTTTCCATTACCTACGATAAACTTTCCAAAACCCGATGTAAAATAAGTTCCTTGATAGATTGTAAGATTGTATCTCAAATATGCTTTTAGGTACTTAACATTATGGAAATATGGTGGAATATATCTAGATTTAGATGTAATAGTTACTAACAGTTTGGAAGATATTCCACCTAATTACGCAGGAATTGAATCAGATAAAAACGTAGCTGCTGGAGTATTGAGCTTTGATGCTGAAGGAAAGGGCCACACTATGGCAGAGAGCTGTGTAAATGACTTGAAACATAATTTTAATGGCCAGGATTGGGGAAATAATGGCCCTGGAGTGATAACTAGGTAACTATACTCTGATGAATGGAAATGCTACAATTTTTGTTGTTCTGAAGCTATTTTCTTGTGGCTTTGTAATTAACTATTTTTAATGGGATTAAAAATTTTAATATTTTCATTAATAATTTTTGCATTTTGACAACGGCATCCGATTTGGACGTCGAAACGTTAACAAAATCATTTTTTGAGTAAAATTGTGGTAAAATTCCCATTAAAAATAGTTATCTACAATGAATTATTATCGTTTATGTTTTTTTACTTAACACCTTCGCTGGGATTACGACAAACTCAATTATTATTTTTTATACTTACCAGTTGTGATTGACTGGTACTATAAAATTTTGTATTTAGATACACCAGTTGCAATAGACTGGTAGTTCTTAAGAAATGTCATCTATGTGTAGATTTTTAAAGATTCATGTGTAAGTAATAGTTGATACATACAAGAAATATACAAACTTGTTGGAAACTGTATCAGTACAAGCCTATTCCATCTGGTAAAGCAAGAACTGAAATTTTTAAGAAGTGCATTTATTTTCAAATAAATAAAAAACCAGAACTTTTATTAAGAACAAAATACATATTTTTCATAAAATATAAAAACAACAAATGTTAATATTGTTAGCAAGTATAAGTTTTGGTGCCAATCCAAATTCTGATTGGGATCTACACAACTATCAGTTTTAGTTGCATTTTGCAACGCCAAATTTACTAATTTATTTAACAGTTTACTAGTTTACTCAATTTTTATACGAATTTTTTTAACACTATTTATTGCTTGGTCGATAACTAAACTACTAAACTGAGTTACAAATGAAATTACTCACCAGATGAATTCATCTGGGGAATCCCTCAATGAAAAATAAATAAATTGTATGCGTTACCTCGAATACAACTGGTACTAAATTATCCCTCTATTAGATAGATCTCTTACAAACAAGAATATAGGTACCTCTATAATGTTAGTTTTTACCAACGCGTTTCGTTTGTATGTTACTCACTAGATGGAAGGATACATGTATTTATTTTTAGCCGTAATTTCCGTAAACGTAGTTACCAGTCTTTTTCAACTGGTGGCGCAGCGAAGGTGTTAAATGTAAGAGGTAGAAAAATTTTCACTATGTCCATTTTTGGACATATAATAAATATCTTCTTCTTTCTCGCAATCCTTAGTGACTGATGATGAGGGTATTACGTAGTAATGTATCACTATCTAACATGAGTAATGTTTTTTGGGGTATATTTGTAGTGTGGTGGTTTTTCGCATGCGAATCGCTCATTTTGTTATACTTATTAAGGCTTATACTTTTAGGTTACTTAAATCTCTCTGCGGAGTGAAACTTGCAAAAGAAATGGTAAATAAAGACTGTGGGGGCTTTAGAGCCTACCCACCAAACTCATTCTATCCCGTGCCTTGGCAGAATTGGAAAATGTACTTCGATGAAAATTCAACAGAGGCTGTGGTTAATTTAGCTAAAGATAGCATCGCTATTCACGTTTGGAACAAACATAGCGAGCAAACTAAATTACCATTATCTTCAGATGCACCCTATATACATTTCGCGAGGAAATACTGTCCCAAAGTTATTGCTGCAATCGACGAATATTTTTAAACACACGAACGAATTTATAGTTACTGTTTTGGAGGTATAATGTCATATTTTTAGTTTTTATACTATTTTAAAGGAATTTATTACAGTAAACTCCACGTTGGTAGACACACGGTTACCGCTAGGCTGATGGGCTAATCTGACCCGTTCTCACATGTAACTTTCATGTCTGTCATGTCATGTGACTGCCATGTCATGTATTTTATACCTACAGTCGGAAAAATGAAAGAATACCCATGAACGATCTTATCAAGCACATATTTTGGATTTGCTGCCTTTTTCTATAAATAACAAACGAGAGAGATAGATTATTAAGTGTTGTCTACAAAGCAAAAACGTTATCCAAGACATACGCAGTTACATATTTATAATTGACAGAGTGAGACGGCGATACAATTGTTCAACGAGGTTATATTAATTTAGTGGAAAATTTAAACTCACACTTGACTATTTCTGTACTTCTAATGTTATTCTTAGAAAAACATTCAACGTCAGTAGAGATAATGATTGTATAAACTACTATTCGAGTAATCGTGCTGGTCAACTATAATCTGACTGATTCGATTTCTGTCACTTTGACAGTGAAACTGGGTTAGGTTCGGTAGAGTTTATAAATTTTAATAATCAGTCGTATTTACTTGAATAAATTAAGTTCCTTTAAGAGCTATTTTGATATTATATTGTATTTTTGGTTTGGTAAGTATTTATTTAATTAAAATACGTCAATAAAATTTTTAAGTAATCATCTGTCAATATGGTTAACTTCTGTCTATGAGTTCGCCAAACGTGTACATATTACTCTGACTTTTCAATCATAGTGTATGAAATTACAGATTAGTATATTTTTACGAATGTACATTTATTTTCAGATAATGTCTGGAAAATGATTTGGATACCTTAATGATCTGAATTCATTAAGTTTACTTTCATTTTAATCACTTAATGCAGCTGACATAAACCACATTTTTTAAATTCCTGTTAATATTTACGTCCGGCAACTTTAACATGGAGAAATTCATAATACTATATTTGCTTACTCATTATTTTTGTATTATTAATCTATATCAAATAATGAATTACGGTAGTAATAGTAACATTTATCACCAATAAATATGTATTATCAGAAAAAGAATAACATCACAAAAATTTATTGACACATTATTACGTAGCGAAAATTCGTACGGTGGGGTAGTAGTCACATCCGTTTATTTTCAGTATTAACTGGTATTGACTTAGTTTAGACTTTGTTTTGACTAGAAATTTTTGATTTGATTCGTATGCATATCATCGATGACGCATGGGTATTCTTTCATTTTTCCGACTGTAACTTTTATAACTTTAACACATGACTACAATAACAATGACAACTATAAACTTCAAATACAAATTTTCTATAAACTGTCAACTCTCTATGTTTATAAACATTTTCTCACGTTCTAGACGTCACTAGACATTTCTAGGTTATTCGATGACATCTCGAATATTATCCAATCCGTTTTTTTACATCAAGGGGCTTTTTCTATGTAGGAACAATGTGTTTACTTCTTGGCATAAAAGTAAACAGTGCAACAAGTGAAGAGTTCAGGACTATATCAGCTCAATGTGTCTGTGTGTCTACTAGTGTGGCGGTTACTGTAGTATTTGTGCTTGGTTTCAGAAAGTTACTTTAATTCAACAATTAACTTTTATGGCTACTAGGTTATTTCAAATACATCCTTGAATAAGTTTGAATACGAGAGCGGATCAATAAGTCTGTGACTTTTTGAATTAAACACAGGTTTTGATATAAAAAATTATTTTGTTTTTCAGCATATTCTCGTTTGAGTTCTATACACTTAGTTAAACGTTTCTCCAATTTTTTATCCCTACCGAAAAATAGGATTTGTCGAAGTCATCAAAACAGACATTTGTTTGTGAGATGATTTCGTTGTTGGAGTCGAACCCCTTTCTGACGAACCATTTCTTTAAGTTTAGGAGCAAGAAATAGTCACTCGTGGCTAAATCTGGAGAATGGGGCGGATGAGGTTCCAATTCGTAGCCTAATTCATAGATTTTTGCCATGGAAACTGCACATGTGTACAGCCTTGCATTATTGTGGTGGAAAAAAACTTTTTCTTGGCCAAATGCGGTCGTTATTTTTCAATTCCTCATTGAATCGACCCAATAAGTTTTCCTCTTTTGAAGGTAGTCAATGTGGATTATACCGCATGCATCCCAAAAAACGGTCGCCACAACTTTATTGGCTGACAAACCCACCTTTTCCTTCTTTGGAGGCGATTCACCCCGAGAAACCCACTGTTTTGACTGATGTTTGGTCTCCGGTGCATTGTAGTGGATTCACGGTTAGAAAACCGCGAAAAAACTTATGTATATTGCGTCTGAACAACGCCAAAGATTCCTGAGAAATTGTCACACGGTTGCGTTTATGGTTGATTGTAAACTAGGACTGCACCCATCTTACAGAAAGCTTTCTGATTCCTAAGTGATCATTCAAAAATGAAACCACAGCCCTGTGAGATGCCTATGGTTTCCACAATCTCCCTCGGTTTCAATCTCGGATTGGCTAAAACCATATCGTGAACTTTTTCAACTGTTTCGGATGTAGAGACATCAACTGGACGTCCAGAATGTTCGGCATCTTCCGTGCTTGTACGGATACATCTAAATTAAGTAAACCACTTCTTTACCATGGAAATGGATGGTGCAGAGTTCCCATAATATTTATCAAGCTTAGCCTTGGTTTGAGTGATGGTTTTTTCCGTTGCTTTCAATGCTTAATGAGCACACGAAATTCTGAGCAACACACAAACTTAAATGATGCAGGATGCAGCTTTAGACCGGAGTCAAGTGAGAGTTGTCTGTTGATCAGTGGCGGATCCAAGGTGGGTGTCACAGGGGTCATAACCTCCCAGACGAAAATAAATAAATATCAATTCAATAATCCTAAATAAAACCGAGAGCCGTCAAATAAAAAAAAATTTTTGGCCCATCTAAAAAATAATTAAATCCACTTACCCTAGGGGTGGTAAGACTAAGTACCCTTGCATCAGAGAAAAGTAATTAAATCATCCTCAAAGTCCATGAACCCTGTCCCAAAAATTTCGGGATCCGCCACTGCTGTTGATTGGAGCACTGTTGCCATTTCAATTAAGAGGCGGGAAATTAAAAAAGTCACGGACTTAGTGACCCACCCTCGTAATATTGTTTGTTTTGAATTTTAGTTGATACCACATTGAGTTTGCAAAAAAAAAACAATTAATGCACATTTGTCGGTTATTTCTTAAGAGCGTGGGCGCACAATTTCGAACCAATGCTTTTTAAATGCATTCATTTTTTTTTCGGATCCTAAGAAAGCTAAGAAAAATTTTTGAAAAATTTAATCGCAGTATGAAAGATTACATTATTACCGGGGGCCGAAAGTCCCTGAAAACTTCTATAAAGTTTATTTTAATAATTTAAAGGGTGAAAAAGAAGATAAAATTTAGTGTGATTTTTAATTTCAAATATCTCATTCAAAAGAAACTTTTTGTTTATTCTAAGGCAGCGGTTCTCAACCTTTTTGAGTGATGTAACCACCTAGAGTTATTTTTATTATTTTTGGTACCACCTATAATTTTAAATTGTATTATCAATACTTACTAAGTACTACTATTTTAATTTTTTCTGTGTTTTGTGTACCACCGCCAATAATGATATGCACCATCAGTGGTACATGTACCACAGATTGAGAACCTCTGTTCTAAGGGACTTTCGGCTCTCGGTAATAATGTAATCTTTCATTCTGCGTTTAAATTTTTCAAAAATTAGTATTAATTTTTTCAGGATTAAAAAAAATGAATGCATTTAAAATCCATTGGCCCGAAATTTTGCGCCTACGCTGTTAAATGCTTTCTAACAATTAATTATCTTAAGTTTAAACTCACTAATAAGAATTTCATGAATACTTGAATATATTTTTGAAAAATAGTTTTTTTACTGATATTGAAATAAAGACAGTGTTATTACACTCGTAAGAATCTCATATATTTCTTTTAAACGTATTTTAAAAAGACAATTATTTTTGTTGATACTACATACATATAATTTATATTTTTCGTGCAAAAGACATTTGATTAAAAAACTTGGGAATATTTTTACTTAAATTCTATATGGTATTATTTTCTGTTATTATTAGCTTTTGTAATGTTTTGTTAATTATGCAAAAATAATTATAAGACTGTTTATTAATCAAATTATATTTTATTCCGATCCTTTATCCTTAGACATTTATTTTTGTGCCAGAATAAACAATTTAGATGGTGAAAATAACTATCAAAAGCATTTAGTAATGCTTGGAATAGCAGAGAAAATCTCTTGAAGAAAAAAATGATTACAAGCTTTGGATGGTGAAATTATTGGAAAGCTTACTCGTTTTAGGTTAAATTGAAATGAGTAACAGCAGAAAATAAAACTTATACTAAATTAAAGAGTTGAACAAAATTATATCAAAGAAGAATGGGATGTAATTAAATCAATAATCATGAATACGGCAAGGGAAACACTAGCCGAAAATACGAGAAGAAGAAACGAAAAGTGGTTTGGGCAAGAATGCCGAAAAGGAATCAATAGCAAAAATACAGCTAGACAAAAATATTTACAAAGGAATTCCCAAGTAATTAAGGGAGAATATGAAGAAAAAAGAAGAGACAGGGACAACGAGATTATGTGTAAGAAAAAAAAAAGAGAAATGTTAAATTAAAATACGCTGGACGGAAGGGCCGCCCGAGAACTTTGTCGTACCGATCTATTATCGTTATCGTACTAGATACTGGCATTCTATAAAAATAAAGTTACTCGTTATTTTGATATTTTAGAAACACCTTGTATACTTGAAAATATTTTATGGTTCTACGCATCATTAATTCCTGCATTTGAGAAAATGTTCGGGGACACACTGTAGATTATTGCATAAATCAATAGAATATTAGTCATACTTTCATTTCAAATTAGTTCATGTTTCTGAGAAATTAATAGTTTACAATATTTGCATTTTACTGCATGAATTTTAATGAAATTTTGGGAGTAGCCCAATCTCCTAATTCAAAGTCTATCCTATATACTATATGTATATACTATGGCGCTTTTATCATGAAGGCGGTTCCGACCACTTCTCGGGGATAGAACATTTTTATTTTCGAATTGCATGGAGCAAAAGAAAGAATTTTAAGAAAATTTAAAAATGCGCTCTATAATTTATCTTATTTTTTTCACCCGTCCAACTTTTTGAAAGTAGAAATAACACTTATATTAAGAGGTATTGCAAAAGAAAAACAATGCATTTAAATTCTGGTGGATGAGGGGTTAAATGTATGTACTTCTCATTTTTCCTTAAAGTACATTAGTCATATATTTTTTGCACCATATCTCGCTTAGTTTGAATGTAACCGAAATTTAACGGCGCTCGTTTTAAAGGCCTTTTCAAACACTACAAAAGCATGAGCACTTTGAGCATGCACCAAAAACCAAACTTTTTTTAACTACCATATCCCTTTTTGTATTATAAATAGAAAATTTACGAAGGAACGAATCTCTTTGTTATTTATAATCTAAAAAAATTTTTATATAGTGTTTTTAGTTTGATGCATAATTTTTAAGGTATTCACAAAAAACCGTCCATGCTTATTTTGACACTTCTATGCTTATTTTGACCAACAAATTTTCCACCCCCTTGAATTAAGGGGTGGGAATTGCCCCAAGATAAAAGCGCCATAGTATATAGGGTAGATTTTGTTTCTTGAGCTATTCCCTACTTACTGTGAAAATATCAAGTACATCGATGTAGTAGGATGGAATTCGGAGCCAAATACCCTCATTGACTGCCCTATAATAATGTTCTGCTATGATCGCGTGCAAGAGGACACACACACGATTCTAGCAAAATTTCTATTTTCTGTAACTTTTCGAGTTTTTGAGTTACAGCAACGAGTTTTATGTCATTGGAAAGGTAATTTTACGTTCTTTCAAAATATGTAAAACTATACAGGGCGTATCTAAAAAATTAAGATTTTTTTTCATTTCCGGTTCAACCGGAAGCCATATTGTGGGTAAAATTTATTATGCTAATAGATAATAAAGTACTATAATATATGTCTGCCAAATTTCAAATTTTAGTCTCTATTGCAGAGGAAGTTACGGGCACTCGAATATTTTTTTATAAAAAATTCATTACTCCCCTCCTATGAGGAGTTGAGAAATCTGACTAATGTTATTCAATTTAACGATAGGATATCAAAAATATATCAAAAAATAAACAAATTCCTTAGAGCCATTTTTGAGAAAATCTAGTTCAAATTTGTCAAATTTTGACCCCTTAAATATAGGCAACCCATAACTTTTTCTGAAAACCGATAATATTTTTGTTATAGCTCCATCTTTAGGCTATATAAATGTTTTTTTAAATTAAATTTATCTTAAACAAGTTTTTAGATTGGTAGGGAAATATATCGGGTGGGCGGTCGGCCATGCTGGCCGCCATTTTGGGTTTGGAAATGTCAAATTCCGTATTTCTATTTACCTATCGATGAGCTAACTTTAAGTTAAATTTCATTCGTTTCGGTCAAAATTTGCAAAAATGAGCCCCAAATAACCCCCCTACTTCGGCCCCCCTTTGAGAGGTTTTTTTCAAAAGCTTAGTTTCTCGACAAAATTCTCTTAAACTTACTCATACCGAATTTCATCGAAATCGGTCCAGTAAGTTTTTGCTGGGCGGTGGCGACATACGTACGTACGTACATACTTCCGACATGTTTTTTTTTATTTGCTTTTTAGACTCAGGGGGACTCAAAACGTCGAAAAAAAGTGAAATCTGAAAAAAAATTTTTTGCACGATCCTATAACTTTATCTATTATACTCATACTACGTATGTAGTACGATAAAGTAAAAATACAAAAAATAACAGAAGAGAGAGCAGGAAATTTTACAATGAAACCAAGCGACCTATCAAGGGTTCATTCCAAGATCAACAGATGTTTTGTTGAACCAGGTTCTGAGGTTCTTTAACGACGACATTCTTCCTGGACCGCTCTTTTTAAATGTTCTTCCTTGCAGAAAGGCTTGTAGGAGTTCACATCTGGATTCATTTCGCATAATGTGTCCGAAGTATTGTAACTTTCGAGATTTGATGGTAGTCAGTACCTCTCGGTTCTTCTGCGGGGACCTCTTCATTTGTAACCCAGTCAGTCAACGGGACTTCCAATAAAATACCAACCAAAAAGATAAATCTTGTTCTTCTCTTTGTATAGACATGACTCTGTCTGTTTTTTCAATGTGCCTCTATTAAGTTGTCGTTCCATCGTTTTCGTGATCTTCCCACTGATCGTCTTCCTATTGGGGAACCGTCTCTCGCTGTCCTGACTACCCTATTTGTTGTCATTCGGCTTATTTGGTCATTCCATTCTATTCTTCTGTTTCTTACCCAGTTATTAATGGTATACACCTTGCATCTCCGTCGTATATCTGTACTTCTAGCTCTGTCCCATAAAGTCTTACCATCGATTTTTCGGAGGGTTTTCATCTCCGCTGTTTCGAGCAATCTTTTTGTCCTCTCTGCTGTGTCGGGTCGTGTTTCTGCCGTGTATGTCATTATTGGTCTGATGACTGTTTTGTAAATTATGCCTTTTATTTCTTTTCCGATATTTTTATTTCTCCCATTGTGTCATTCAGGCAACCTGCGGCTCTGTTTGCTCTATTCACTTGATCTTCCACTTCTGTTTCGAGCCTTCCGTAGCTAGATATTGTGATGCCTAGGTATTTAAACTCCATCACTTGTTCTATTATCTGACCTTCCAGCTCCAATTTACATCTTATTGGATCTGCTGTTATAACATGCATTTTGTCTTTTTTGAGGAAATTAACATGTTAAATTTTCTGGCGATTATGTTGAATTGGTGCAGCATACGTTGTAAATCATCTTCACTTTGAGAGATTAGTATTGCATCGTCCGCATAGCAGATTATTTTAAGTTGTTTTTCTCCCATTTGGTATCCTTTTTTAGTTCTTACTTTTTTTATTATTTCATCCATGATCAGGTTGAACAATAAAGGACTCAAGGAATCCCCCTGTCTTATCCCATTGCCGGCTTCAATTGGGTCAGTTAGTTCATCTTCCACTTTTACTTTTATTGTGTTGTTCTGGTAGATTTTTCTATCGTTTTAATTATTCCCAGAGGTACCTCTCTCGAGTATAACAAGTGGATAACGTCCTTTAATGTGACACTGTCGAAAAGATAAACCCAAACTACATAAAACACATAAATAATAACTAATATGCATTAAGTAAGTACCCCTAATTTTCCTATCTAGCGGGTTTATAGGGCTTTTCATCGATTGTCATTTGTTTCGAGCTTCTGTCATGTGTCACATAATATTAATATATCTACATACTACGTCTTCGGTTTGTATCATGGTGGATACCAGTAACGTATGACGTAGATATAATAATTTTATGTGACACATGACAGAAGCTCGAAACAAATGACTGTGAATGAAAAGCCCTATTGGGTTGAATTTGTTTGTCCATGTTTCATGTTAGCTAATGACGTATTTTTGTTTCAACAATTTTTTTTATGTAATTTTGGACCTTTTTGGAGGGATTTTCCCTCTCACCTCACGTATAAAGAAAATGTTAAGTATTTAACTAATTTCGCGCTAAACAAATATATACACTTGGTGCCATCTCTTAGCAACTATTATTATTAAAATGTTAAGTATTTAACTAATTTCGCGCTAAACAAATATATACACTTGGTGCCATCTCTTAGCAACTATTATTATTAAAGTCATAGGTCTTTATTCACGAGATAGATACTTTTATTTTTAATAGATCTGCATTAATAAGTCAATTTCGTCAAGTTTAAAATAATAATTATGTATATTTCTTAATTATATCCTAATTTTAATATAAAATACCGACCATTAAACAGAAATACATATTTATGGAAGATAATTTTTTTTTCACCTGGGATTTTTCAAGAACTCTGCGAAAAAAATTGTCTTAAGCCTTATTAGGACGCGGGTAGATGTCGCTGCATATGTTCAAAAGTTGTTTTTGTATAAACCCGAATATTGTAATACCCGAAAAACCTCATGGTAAAAAAACTTCGTGATTTCGTAGGTAGATTTATAATAAAAATATTGATTTTTCATGTTGTCTTTAATACTACGGGTGATGACAAACTAACTAGGTAGTAATTTTCGAAAACGAGGTATAATTTTTGTTTTATATGTATAAGCAAATAAGTACCTAGGAAAGGTAGATACCTACTTGGTTCACTGATCCCGTCCCGTCCCAACTGTCCAGTATTCATACCAGTAGATTTAGTATTTAGTAATTTTTTTATACGTTGTTTAAATTTTGACCGACTATAAATAGGTCTGCTATAGGATAGGTAAGTACTGAATAAATGGCTGGAAATTACCTTAGACTATATAGGCCACTCTAAATTTTAGATTTTAGAGTGGCGGCCAGTACAAACTGGATTGCAGCTGCGCAGGATAGAGAAGGGTGGAGACATCTTGAGGAGGCCTATGTCCGACAGTGGACAAATTTGGCTGTGTGATGATGATGATGAGGTATGGGCCGGCCGCTCTGTAAATAGAGGTGTAGGTAAACACCAATTTTCACTAGCTATCTTTGTCTAGCTATCTGTTTAGTGGTCTGGTCTAATGAGGAGTTTTCCTCAACCGCAATAAGAAATTGTAGTTTGTAGTATGTAGGTACCTATATGACAGGTTAAAAATTTACCCTCTTCTCGCCAAGTGTTTTAATATAGACTATCTTCAGTAATAAAATTACCATCTAATAAAGGAAAAATACTTACTAATTATTACCTATACCGGTAGATCAGATGGTTTTTTGAATGCTGGTCTGTCAATATTTCAGTCAATTTATATCGGAACTCAATGTTTTCTGTTTTCAATGAGGAAAATCATTTACAATGCACACAAAGAAAACATAATTCATTGTTGTCATAACAAGCGTAAAGTAGATATCAAATAGACAGCTTTTAGTTAACTACCAATTTAGTTAACTATCAATTGACAGGGTCGATAGCAGAACAGCATAGACACATAGGTACCTACCTTGATACCAACATAAATAGCATACCTACAACTTGGTACAAACGTAGGTAAATGAAAATAACAAGGAAAAAAGGCACTGATGACCTAATCGAAGTGGAGATAGACCAACAGAAAATTACGCAAACATACAAATACCTGGGAATTGTGGGAATAGTAGGTAATAAATAACAGAGGAAGCATCTTGGACGACCTCAATAACAGACTAGAGAGTTCCTACAGGAAAACTATTCCAAGCTCTAAATATAGAGGATTCTTCAACATCAAAGAAATATCAATCAAGGAAAACAATACAGGATTCTTCAACGTCAAAGAAATATCAAGGAAAACGAAAATGAAAATGTATTAAACAATACAGAGTGAGTTTTATGTATGGAAACACTCAATTATCTCTAAAACAGCTTGCACGATTTTTATGGATTTTGGTAGATAGGGTTTTCTAATGCGGCCGATATTATAGTGCTAATTACATTGTTGTCATATTTTCCGCTTTTCTGTAAATCTAATGAACTTTCTTATTTCAAATGCAATACCCAATATATTTTTTGTGTTTTGAAGTCTTTAAGAAATACTGATTATTTTTCATGTTATATTTCCTATACCTAAATGTCATAATTTCGGAGTTATTGCTACATTTATTTAAAAAAAAATTAAACAAATTATAAAAATCAATTTTTTTGTCCCGGGTAGACATTATTTTAGGTTGTTTGGATCATTGGGAACAAAAATATATTTTGTAATTAATTTTTCTCTAAAATTAATCGTTTCCGAGTTATAAACAATTTAAAACTGAAAAAAAAAACGAATAAAGGCGATTTTCAAGGTCCAAGAATACAAATTAACAATATTGTTTTTGAAACAGTAAGTCGTCCGCTACCTATAAGTAATTTGAGATTGTCTCATTTTAAAACATTGATTTTTATTGGTTAATGCAGCCCGAACGCCCGTCCTCTCACAATGTACTTCATTAAAGATTAAAAAGCAATATTTTAGAATAAAATGAGCCAAGAAATCTTACGGCAAGCTATTAGAAGAAAAGTTGTGCTTGAATTTAGGTACTTTGTAATTTCAAAAATTATAATTTTTACTTGTGTTTTTGAACATTGAAAATCGTTATTATTCGATTTTTCTTTTTAATTTTAAATTGTTTATTACTCGAAAACGATTAACTTTAAAAAAAAGTTACAAAAGACCTTTTTTCTTCCCAATGATCCAAAGAACATAAAATAAAAAATAATGTCTAACCGGGCCGAGAAAATTCATTTTTATAATTTGTTTAAATTTTTTTTATAAACGTAGCAATATCTCCGAAATTATGGCATTTAGGTATAGGGAATGTAACATGAAAAATAATCAGTATTTCTTAAGGACTTCAAAACGCAAAAAATATATAGGGTATTTTATTTGGAATTAGAAAGTTTATTAGATTTCCAGAAAAACGGAAGATCTGACAACAATGTAATTAGAACTATAATATCGATAGCATTAGAAAACCCCTACCTTCCAAAATTTATAAAAATCGTGCAAGCCGTTTTAGTCCTGTCGCCAGGGGGGGTACAACGGCCTCCTTAATTCAGATGGACTTACCCAAGATTTTTTTATATACTTTGACCCGTAGGATACGAATTTTTTGGGTAACAGTTGATCCGGATGTCGATAAGATTGTTATAGACAAAGAACTTGAGGAATTACATAACAGTGTTTTCTCGCAAAACAAAACATCTTTTTGTATTTTTTGGGTCATTCTAGGCAAAAAATGCTCTGAGAAGTTTTTTCGTAGGATGCATAGTTTTCGAGATAACCGCGGTTGAACTTTCAAAATATCGAAAAATTGCAATTTTTGAACCCGAATAACTTTTGATTAAAAAATAAAGTAGCAATTCTGCTTACCGCATTTGAAAGTTTAAGTCAAATTATATCGGTTTTGATTATTTGCATTGCTAAAAATTAATTTTTTTATTGTTAAACAAAGTTATAAACACATAGTGTTTCCCGTGCCTAATATATACATTTTAACGCATGCTACGTAGAAATTGCCTCGCTTGCAGTTGTAGCTACTCTACCTACTCGTTTGATTTTAAATGAGAAATCATTGACAACATCACTAACGCACTAGGTATTTATAGCTTTGTTTAACAATAAAATAATAAATTTTTAGCAATGCAAATAATCAAAACCGATATAATTTGACTTAAACTTTCAAATGCGGTAAGCAGAATTGCTACTTTATTTTTTAATCAAAAGTTATTCGGGTTCAAAAATTGCAATTTTTCGATATTTTGAAAGTTCAACCGCGGTTATCTCGAAAACTATGCATCCTACGAAAAAACTTCTCAGAGCATTTTTTGCCTAGAATGACCCAAAAAATACAAAAAGATGTTTTGTTTTGCGAGAAAACACTGTTATGTAATTCCTCAAGTTCTTTGTCTATAACAATCTTATCGACATCCGGATCAACTGTTACCCAAAAAATTCGTATTCTGCGGGTCAAAATATATAAAAAAATTTGGGTAAGTCCATCTGAATTAAGGAGGCCGTTGTACCCCCCCTGGCGACAGGACTATTTTCAGTAGTAATTGCACAAGAGCTCTGAAATTATTGAATTTTTCCCGAGTGACACTTTGACAGTTTTAATTTCACGAGCCGAAGGCGAGTGAAATTATGTCAAAGTGTCACGAGACAAAAATTCTATATTAATTTCAGAGGTCGAGTGCAATTTGTTGCGATTATTTCATGAATAAAACTGTTCAAAACCAAAATTTTATTGTAATTTATTTATGTAAGTACCATTAAACACACAGTTTTTATAAATATTTGACGATTGAAAGTCATCACTTTTATAATTTTTAAAACATTAATTGTCATTAATGTCACTGAATGTATTTTTTCGTAGCAACGAAGGACATCTGACGTAATATACTTAACGACGGGAGATTATCAAAAATTATCGATTTAATTCAGATTTCTGTAGCTTTCTATTGGTCAGAATCTCCTATGAATGAAATAATCAAGATAATTGAGTGTTTCCATACATAAAACTCACTCTGTATATAAGTATATAAACCAATATTGACATATCTACGTAGCAGAAAACTCTGGTCCGATATTGACATACGTCAGAGGAACCTCAGATACCTCAGAGGAACAAGGGGGCGAGAAGAGCAGACGGACTCAGAAATGAAAAACTAAAAAACAGACTTAAAATCAAACCGTTCGTTGACACGATAAAGGAGAAAAAATTAGCATATTTCGGTCATTTAACACGAATGGAGAATCACATGCAATTGCAAAAAGTGCGTGGGAAGCTAAACCAATAAAGAAGAATAGAAGAGGCAGACCAATAAAAGAGTGGAACACAAGCCAAACAAATGGCGAAGAACAGGAAAGAATGGAGAAAATTCATCGAAGGCTAGGAGTACCTTCCTCGACACCTAACGGTGGAAGAGGAACGATTATGTATGTACCTATAATATGATTAGGGTACATTCCATGTCAAATCAGTCGGGCAAAAAATTTTGGATCTCCGATTTGTCTGAAAATTGGTATATAGCTTCTGCGGGACGTAAAAATAAGATATTTAAGGTCAAAAAATCTTCTTCTTCTTTTTTTCTCAAAATGTTATTTTATGCGATTTTACAGTGATTTGATGTTTATTTAAACAAATTTGCATTTTCTGTCGTAAAGTATCGATGAAAAACATAATATTTTAATAAAAAGGACTCAAAAATGTCATTATATGGCATTATAACAAGTTATTTTGAATCAAAACAAGTTTTTGATCAAATTTTATAGTGTAAAAAACGTTAAAATACCGTTTTTTTGCATTTTCCTCCATTCCCAAAATACATTATCATCGATTTGGCTGAAAATTTGCCCACAGATATCCAAAAGATAGAACTTTAAGTGTTTAGAAGGATTTGAATTACATTACAATACCAAAAAAGTTACATGCAGTAATATCAGACTCAAAAGTATATATTAGTTCAGTCGGGATAGCATTTGACCTTGAATGCCGAGCTGCCCAAAATTTTATTTTTCCGATCTTTAGGGGAGTCAATAGTAGCCTAAATTTAAAATCACGAATGAATTCCTCCGTTACGTTAGCAGCCACCTTGATTTTAAAGGAGAACCTGTTTTGCTCAATATCTCCGCCATTTTTAAATTTTCGACAAAAATGGTAGGAACTGAAATTGTTCCAAATAAATCGTATTTACAATTATTACAATTTCTTTTTAACAATTTTTGTCGTGAGGTCGATATTTTCGAGTTAATTGTACTTACAGTAGACGCCTATATTTTTGACTATAATATTGCCAAATCGATTATGATGTATTTTGGGAATGGAGAAAAATGTAAAAAACGGTATTTTAACGTTTTCTACACTATAAAATTTGATCAAAAGCTTGTTTTGGATCAAAGTAACTTGTTATAATGCCATATAATGACATTTGTGAGTCCCTTCTATTAAAATATTATGTTTTCCATTGATACTTTACGATAGAAAATGCAAATTTGTATAAATAAACACAAAATCACTGTAAAATCGCATAAAATAACATTTTGAGAAAAAAAGAAGAAGAAAATTTTTTGACCTTAAATATCTTATTTTTACGTCCCGTAGAAGCTATATACCAATTTTCAGACAAATCGGAGGTCCAAAATTTTTTTTGCTTCAAAATTGAGTGATTTGAAATGGAATGGCCCTTAGTTAACTGTAATGATTTTACTATTACGCGAATTAACTTTAGGAGCATATAATACTCTTACTTACTCCGTGGCGTTACAACCCTTCGTGGGTTTTTGCCGACTTCACAACATGCCTTCATTGTTTTCTGTCTTTAGCAACCTCCATCCAATTCTCCACGCCCATCGCGCTTAGGTCTCCTGCTATATTATCTCGCCACCGGAGTCGAGGGCGTCCGCGTGGTCTCCTTCCAGTTGGGACTTCCTCCCACATCAGTCTTACTGTTCTTTGGTCAGAATGTCTTCTGGGGTGTCCCGCCCATTGGAGTCTTCTGGACTTTATTTCTTTTATGATGTTGGCGTCTGGGTAAAGTTCTTCGGGCTCTTTGTTAGTTCTTATCCTATATTGTCCTGATGCTTCATCCAGCACAGGACCAAAGATCTTCCTTAGGATTCTTCTTTCCGAAACAAGTAGGTAGTCTTTCTTCGTTTGCCTTTGTTATCGTCCACGTTTCGCTTCCATACATCACAACGAGTCGTATGATTGTTTTATAGACTTGTATCTTCGTTCGTCTTGTTAGTTGTTTTGATTTTATAAGGTTTTGGAATATTTGGAATGGAAGGAATGGAGGAACATAGGAATGGAGTTGGCATATTTATAACATCTAAATTCAAGAAATATGTTAAAAATTTTGTACCTGTGAACGACAGACTAGCGATACTCCAATTAAGTAGTAAACCATTTAATGTCAATGTTATCCAGATATATGCCCCTACTTCAGAAAAGAAATATGACAATGATGTTGAATCATTCTATAGTCAATTAAGACAGACACTTAACCATCTAAAAAGGAACGAAATCACATATATTATTGGAGATTTTAACGCGAAAATTGGTCAAGGACGAAGATCTGACCTGATAGGTGAATATGGACTACGGGAGAGCAATGAAAGAGGCGATAGATTATACCAGTTCTGTCAAGAACATGACATGATAATCGCAAATACATGGTTCAAATTACACAAAAGAAGATTATATACATGGAAGGGACCAGGAGATAACTCACTTCATACAATTAGAAATCAGATAATAATTGATGGATTCGACCGTTACTTGATGGAAGTTCATTTTATCTAGCAATAAAAAACTGAAAACGTTTGTTTTCTATACTTCCACAAAATTTATTATATCTAAGTGACTACAGCTGTTTCGGCGGAGTGCCTTTCTCAAGTAATATAGTTTACGCCGAAACAGCTGTAGTCACTTAGATATAATAAATTTTGTGGAAGTATAGAAAACAAACGTTTTCAGTTTTTTATTGCTAGAAATCAGATAGATTATATTCTAGTAAACAAGAGATTTAAGAATGGTGTCAAGAGATCAACGACATATCCTGGTGCAGATATCGGTTCAGACTATAATCCTCTAATAGCTGACATCCAAGTGAAGCTCAAAAAAGTCGAGGAAAGCCTCAAAACACCAAAATTACATATATCAGCATCCAACAAAACGCTAATAGAAAATGACCTGAATAATCAGCTAAAGAATTCAACAAATGAAAACAATACAGAAATATGGAACACGTTTAAAGATCTCACCTGGAAAGTAATGGAAAAATATACAACAACGATGCAGAGGCACAAAAAACAACAATGGATGACTGATGAAATCCTGGAATTGATGGAGCAGAGAAGAAAACTGAAAGATAACAAAACAGAATACAAAGAAAAACAGAAACTAATTAAACAAAAGATAAAGGTAGCTAAAGAAAAATGGATGGAGGATAAATGCAAGGAATTAGAAAAGTTGAATGAAAAACATGATACGTTTAATATGTTTAAAAAAGTTAGAGAAGTAGCTGGTCTTTATCATAAGAAAACTCCACATACTATAACCGATTCGTCGGGAAAAATGATAATAGACGAACAAGAAATTCGAACTACCTGGTATAATTATATAAATGAACTGTATAATGATGATAGACCCGAAGAACTGGAGACTTTAGATGAAGGTGAAGGACCAGAAATACTGAAATCAGAAATACTACATGCTATAAAATTGGCCAAAAACAAGAAAGCCGTTGGTCCCGACAACATACCTACAGAAATGTTTAAGCTCATAAATGAGGAAAACATTGGAATACTAGTCAAACTTTTCAATGATGTTTATTCGACTGGTGATATCCCTAAAGATTGGTTAAAGTCCGAATTCATAACCCTACCAAAAAAACAACGTCCAAAAAACTGTAGCGATTATAGAATGATAAGCCTTATGAGCCACACTTTGAAAATCTTTCTACGGATCATTCACAGTAGAATCAGAGATAAATGTGAAGAAGACCAGGATGAAACACAATTTGGCTTCAGAAATGGACTGGGAACCCGGGACGCACTACGCACTCTTTGCACTAAATGTGTTATTGCAGAAATGCTGAGATCAAAGGAAAGATGTCTTTGCTGTATTTATTGACTATGAGAAGGCCTTTGATCGAGTACATCACAAATTAATTAAAATATTAAAGGATAAAGGAGTTGATAGTCAAGATGTACGAATCATAGAAAAATTATACTGGCGTCAAACAGCGACAGCTTGCATAAATCGAAAATCAACAGAAATATGCAAAATACAAAGAGGTGTCAGACAGGGTTGTATACTGTCCCCACTGTTATTCAATTTATATTCAGATAGAATATTTAAGGAAGCGCTGCATAATTTGGAATGGGGTGTGAAAGTTAATGGAATTCTGATAAATACAATCAGATATGCAGACGATACAGTTATTTTAAGTGATGATATAAATGGATTACAACACCTTTTAAATGCCATTGACACAGTGGGAAGAGAGTTTGGCCTAAATATAAACTGTTCAAAAACAAAATACATGGTATTTAGCCGTTTGGCCCATCAAGATTCACGGTTATATGTTGATGGTCATATAATTCAAAGAGTACCCAGTTTTAAATATCTTGGTTGCCATATTGCTGAATAACTAGATCCAGATAAAGAGATAAAATGTAGAATCGAGATAGCCCGCACGACATTTTTAAAAATGAGGTCATTCTTCTGTAATGATACCTTGCAACTTCAAGTTCGAAAGCGCATGATTAAATGCTACATTTGGTCAGTCCTCTTGTATGGTGTCGAAGCATGGACATTAAAAATATCCACCATTAACCGTTTGGAGGCCTTTGAAATGTGGCTGCATAGACGTATACTGAAAATGCCATGGACGGCTATGCTGACAAATGTGGCAGTCCTTAAGAGAGCAAATGCTACTCGCGAGCTGCTTGATAATATCAAATATAGAAAGATGGCCTATTTTAGACACGTAGTAAGGGGAGACCGGTATAATATTCTTCAACTTATTATGATGGGTAAAATCAAAGGACGCAGAGGAATTGGTAGAAAGCAGGCCTCTTGGTTGAAGAATATCCGGGAGTGGACAGGAATAAAGAAAGCAGAACACCTATTTAGAATAGCTCGAGACAGAGACAGTTTCGCCATGTTATTCGCCAACGTCAAGGGGACTTGATAGGGCACGTTAAGAAGAAGAAGGTTTTGGAGGGCAAAAAACATCTGTTGCCGGCCTGTATCCTGTTGTTTATTTCTTGTGATCCGTTATTGTCTTCAGTTATTGTTGTTCCAAGATACTTGAATTCTCTAACGCGCTCAACGTTAAAGTCATCGATGGTGATGTTCTGACCAATTCTGTCTCTGCTTTGGTTATTGCGGCTCATATACATGTATTTCGTCTTGTTTTCGTTGAGTTGGAGCCTTATCTTCTCTGCTTCCTTCTCGAACCTCCAAAAAGTCTTCTTCATCCTTAATCGTGTGTTATCTATTAGATCGATATCGTCTGCAAATGCCCGTAGTAAGTTTGGTCCTTCTCGAGCGTCTAATCATCATCATCAATGGTGCTACGGCTCTATGAAAGAGCCTCGACCTTCCCAAGTCTATTACGCCAGTCAGTCCTATCCATTGCCAACCGTTGCCAGTTTGCTGCGCCTATTTTTCTCCCATCCTCATCTACACCATCCTTCCATCTAAGTTTTGGCCTACCCCTATTTCTACTTCCCACAGGTTGTGACGTAAGGATTCTTCTATAGGAGGGTTGTTATGCTGTGATCTTGCTAGATGTCCTGCCCATCTTAGTATTCCTATTCTTATAAATAAATAAATAAATAAATAAATAAATAAATACTTTATTTTCTTTTAGACAGACAGAGTCTGTATAGAATTAGTCAAAAGTAATACATTAAGTAAATATAACAAACAAATAAACAATTTCACTACACAAACAAACAATGAAAATACATTTAAAATTGAAGAAATTCTTCAACCGAATAAAAAGTGTGTGTCATCAGAAATTCCTTTAAATTTAGTTTAAAGCTTGTCGGGCTCCTACACAATTTGCGCTGGTAATCTATTATAGAGTCTTTGTCCCATTATACCCGGGGACCTGCAATATATATTTCCCCTACACATTGGGGCACGCAAGGTATCTTTATATCTAGTATTCATGTTATGTATTTGCCCATTGGTTTTAAAATTTTCGAGGTTATTAAATATATATAATATACAAGTCTCCAGAATATAAATACAGGCCAATGGCAATATTTTGAAATTTTGAAAGTACTGCCTACAACTTGTTTTATGAGGGATACCAGCAATAGTCCGTATTATTCTTTTTTGTGCAAAAAAGACTTCATTGATATGGCAACTTAATCTCCAAAAACAAATCCCGTATCTCAAACGAGATATTATAAGAGATACTACGTCTTTACCACCAAATATATGTTTATATCTGTGGTATACCTCGTAGTTGTACCTCCTCCTCCAAATACCAATTTCACAGATGCCACCCAATATTCCTCTCAGGATCCTTCGTTCAAATATAAGCAGAAGGTTTTCATCTGCCTTGGAGATGGTCCATGTCTTCGATCCATATGACACTGGTTGTATAAGAATTTTGTATATGGTTATTTTTGTTTTTTTGCTTAAATTTCTGCTTTTCATAATATGTCTACTCAGTCCAAAATAGCATTTGTTCGCTAGGATTATCCTTCGCTTGATTTCTTCCGTCATGACGTTCTTCTTGGTGATCAGGGAGCCTAAGTATGTGAATTTGTCCACCACTTCAAAGTTAGAGGAGCGTATAATAGGGTCACATATAACCAACATCTAATTGACAGGATCGATAACTAGATATACCTCGGTACCAATATAAATAGCCCATCTAAATAAGACACGGCATAGAGAAGGCCAGATCAGTATTTTAAAGATGAAATCTATGGGGAGCTATTTCTTATTGTAAAACGCTGCACTAGCTTGTGCTTTTCTCGCCTTAATTTCTGTAGCATGCTCCCATTTTGTATTTACGTTGGTGTCAAGCCATACCATAAGATTCTACACGGTCAATAAGAATTTTGTTTATCCGTATATGTTGAGCAGGTTGTTACTTTTTGCTCATTAGCATCCATTTTGCTCGTCACCATCTAGCCTCAAATGTCCACTGCTGAACATAGACTTCTTCCTAGTATTTCCAACCCCGTCTATTTTGCGCCGCTCTCATCCAGTTTTATTTAGTTTTCTCAAATCGCCAGTCCAATTCTAGCTATGTGCCCTGCCCCTATCCACTTCCTGACCCATCCTAATTTCTTCTTTTTTTATTTCTTCTCTGTGTGATTTTCATTTTGTTACATATTTAATATTTAGTATCCTGCCATACAGTATGGGGGTCACCACCCTGACTAAATTGATGAAGAGAAGTAGAAGTTTTCGAGATGTGGCTTTACAGAAGAATCCTGAGAATATCACGTAGATAATATAGTCACGAGTGAAAAAGTTTGCTAAAGACTTTCCAAAGAAACAAAACCTAATCCTGAAATAACGATCCGAAAACTACAATACCTTGGCCATGTCATGAAAGGAACAAAACACCATCTTCTACAGAATATCATACAGGGATAGATTTTAGGAAAGCATAGCATCTCTAACAATTTCATCCAGTTTGGAAATATTATAATTAATAATGTAAATTTAACACAGTTATACAAGGGCGGGTCCACGACCTATGGTCGGGAGGGGCCATGAAATTTTTTTGGGGATGAGTACCGGGGGTCTGGGTTCAATTTTTAAAAATAAGGGTTACAATGGTGAGTTTTAAGGCACTTTTCACACACTATTGAGTGGCATAAATACAGTCAAACCTTATCGCTATTAAAGTATTATTAAAGTCAGTACCGATTCCTACACATTTCTTCGGATCCAAGTGCAGTTCTATCAACAAGTAAATTACTATTTTTAAAGGCTTCACGAATGTTGTTATTATGTATGTATCTCAAATTTAGAGAAAGCTGTTTCACGTGGGATACGTCGGTCGTTTCGTCAAATATGACAGTAATAATTTACACTTTGAAACTGATTCATTATTTGTTCAATTATTTCTTCACCACAACATGTTATCAATTGATTTGACTGGTGCTACTAATGTATCTTGCTCGGGAAGATGCTGTGGATAGGTGTTGCTTAAGAGTCTTTTCTCCTGATGCGATTTTAAACCTTAACACTTCTCTTTATTGCTAGGTCCAGCATCTTCGTCCAGAATCAGAAGCCCATCATCACGATGGCCTCTTAGAGGAATATTTTGTCTACCTAAGAACACTATAGACTCTATATACTTTTAAATTTTTGGACTTATTAAATATTTTAATTTATACTTTTTTAAATTTTTGGGAGGGACCATGGCCCCCATGGCCCCCTGCCTGGATCCGCCCTTGGTTTCATAACATTTAAAGAGATTATACCGAAGTATTTTTGGTCCCCCAGCATGTGATTAACTTATACTAGCACTGACGATGATATTTTTATGTCGAAAACATTCTGTGATTTGATGTAGTCCTTGAAGGGATTTTAATAAAATTGTATACCTTTTAAAAAATATTTTTAATAAAATTTTTTATATGGTTACTCATTTTTTTGTAAAAAATCGCCCAGTTAATAAAGTTCAGCATTCTTAACTGGAGGCGATTGTTTTTCTTCGTTTTTACCCGATGTCTACTAATTTGAGCTATATCATTACATTCCTTTGTCGATCGCTTAAGGAAAACTTCTATTCAAGAGAAATTGACGCGTAAATATAAATTTGGCTTCGTACAGCTATAATCAAATTTGTATGGGCTGATGATAATAATCAAGTAAGAGATTTCCCATTCAAATAGGTTAATTCCTATTCTCGATAGGAATTTTGCAACCAGAACGTATATTAAATTTATTAGTGGTTTAATACCCGCCTAAAGAAAGATGACAAAAATTATCTGAGACCAATGTATGAAAAATAAGGTACAATGACCTACATGATTTTTGGTGTTTTGAAATGTGAATTTGATTAGAGCCCATCACATCAAGATTTTTCACAAAATAAAAAAACCTTGAGAGATATTGTGTTCGTACCAAGGGAGGATCCAGAGAGGGGCCATGCCCCCCCCCACCGAGAATTTAAAAAAAATTGCTGATTTTTCGTTATTAGACAAATAAGGATTCTTTCTATCTATCTAAAGGGTGATTCATTTAGAGGTACTTTTTTAAAAAAGAAAAAACAATGAAAAAAATGAATTTTATTTGAAAATCTTCATTGTCGTCAAAAAGAACCATACATTACAATTACTTCTTAAAGATAATTTATTTCAAATGTTGACCATGACTGCGGTTAAGATGGTCCATGCTGAAGGTGCCATGAAATTCTCGATGACGCGTTCGATCTTTTCGATTGGTATTTGACCAGTAACTCGAGTAATACTGGCCTCCAATGCCTCAATCGTAGCCGGTTTATTCATGTAGACTTTGGAATTGAGGTAGCCCCATAGGAAAATGACTAGGCGTGTTATGTCACAGCAGTGGCGGCTCGTACCACTTTAAGAAGGTAGTGCCACAACTCGGGCAGCCGCCAAAATTTTTAGTGACGGATTCACGATATTGTCAAAAAAAGGTATACTGACAACAAAAACTAAAAAAAAATATGCGCGGATACTTTTATCTTATGTACATATCTTAAGTTTATTGATCTGAGGTGCCAAGCAATTGTCCAACATTGATCAAAACAGTTCCGTAAATTAATTAATAATAAAAACCTCTTAACCTACCACCAGCATTTACTGCTGATAGTGCTTGAAAATTGTTATTACGATTTAGTCTCTATTTACCAATTTATAAAAATAATACTATTTCATTATTCACACACATGCACAAATTTTTGTAATGTCACTTTTAAAGTTTACGATATATGAAGTTCATTCTTCTATTTTTTGGTTGCAAAGTTTTCAATGACTTTATAATTAAAATTATCAATACAATTTACAAAATGCTTTTCTGCAGATAGCATACCTAAAGCACTAGGTTTCGATGTAAACATCGAAAAACAGCGTTCTGCTTCAGATGTTGATATAGGAATAGTAACTAAAATACTTAAAAGTTTAATAGTTTCTTCAAATGTGCTTTTTGAACCTTCCCTCTACAATAAAACCGATAGCGAAACAGCCCCAGAGGTAGTACTTAATTCGTCTCGCTAATACAGTACCTACTTCTAATTCAGTTTTAAACCGAGTTTTGCTTAAAAATTAAAATTGTCTTCATGGTTCATTAAGAAATGATTCGGAGAACTGATGCTTATAAGCAGAAAACTTCTCCGACATAAATACATTAGAAGCAACTAAATGCCCGGAGAAGGTAAACCTTTGAAAGATCTGGTACTTTGAATAATATGAACCTTTAAGTCGTTGTCTAATTCGGCGCTAAAATTGACCAGCTCCTTAAATATGCCTCTATTTTCTGAATTTTCTTTTTCGTCGTGACCTCTTAAAGCTAACTCGAAAGCTCCACATTTATAGTGTCCACTTATAACATTTGTAGTTTTTTTTTCTAGCGAAAAACCACCAAAAAAATTTTTAAAATACTAATCTTTATTGTCAATTAATAAATTAAACTTATGAAATAATCAAAATATTATCAAAATACCCACGATCATGATACACCAAAAGTTTAATTATAAATACAAAAACTTTTTAACAGAAAATATACATAATAAAAGCGACAAACCAGCACGTAAAGAAACTCAAAATAAATAGACCTGGCTTCATACCCTCGTGCCTGGCACAGAGATTCTAATAGGTTTGTTCCAACATGAACTTTTGGACGGTCCAGAAACCGTCACGAAACTACTTGTACCGTTTGTTGTGCGCATGTTCGTAATTGTATCGCCCAGTTATCGTCCCATGACGGTAATCATATATTTGTCATTTTTGTTGGTGACAGCTTGTGTGCTTTTAGTCGATCAAAGGCTCAAAAACTTTAAAGAATTAAATCCTAATGCGCAAGTCAGTCCAACCAGCACATTATGCATTTGCCCGATTACTGAAATGATCATCACGAAACCGTCACCGAAAGATCACAATTCTTGTTGGAACAGTGGGAAGGATGATCCGATGACGATCATATTTTTGTTGGAACGGATTTTGTTTACTGCGCAGAAGCGTTACCGTTTCGTGACGGTTCTCGGTCGTGTTGGAACAAACAATGTTAGGTATACTAATAGTCCAATATAGCTCTTTCACTGTCACTTACATATAATGCTCGTAAAATCTTTCTCTCTTTACTCGTGCCAGTACTGACTTCGGCGCGAAGGAGATTCTCCTGTCGACTAATCTCCGCTGTCGGCAGGGATTGTATTGCGCCCATAGTTGCCATATTTTATATAATTTATGAAGATCAAAAGAAATACACACAAAAAAATTAATAGGAATTAAAGAGTTTTGAAGATAAAAAATATGTTTATGGATAGTTAGCAAGGTAGTGCCATGGCTCTATGGCACTACCTCACGGGCCGCCACTGTGTCACAGGATATAGGCGGACAAGTCACTGGTCCGAAGCGTGAAATAAATTGCTCACCGAACCGTTTTCTCAGTAAAGCCGTGCTTTCAGCACGGCTGTTGGCAGTTGGCTCCATATTTTTGGAACCAAATGTCACTTAAACTACGAACTTCAATTTCTGGTACCAAATAGTTTTTTTATCATGGCGCGATAATGTCTCCATTCCCAGTAACATTCTGGCCGGTCCAAGACATGGACCGACGATGACATCGGCCCATCTTCTTCTTCTTGTGCCACTACTATCGGAGATTGGAAATCATCAAGGCTACTCTGACTTTGTTTACAGCTGACCTAAAAAGTTCATTAGTGGTGCAGCCAAACCACTCTCTCAAATTCCGCATCCACGACATTCTTCTACGGCCTGGATTCCGTTTTCCTTCTATTTTTCCTTGCATTATATTTTGAAGTAATGCGTATTTATGACCTCTCATCAGGTGACCCAAATACTCGAGTTTTCTTCGTTTTATCGTTAATAAAATTTCTGGGTCTCTTCCTATCCTTCGTATTACTTCAAAATTTGTGATTCTTTCAACCCAACTTATCTTCCAGCATTCGACGGTAGCACCACATCTCGAAACTTTCAATATTTTTTATGTTGTTCTGTTTGAGAGTCCAGGCCTCTACACCGTATAATAGCGTGTTAAATACGTAGCTACTTAGCATTCTTAATCGTAGAGGGTTGCTTATATCTCTGTTGCAGAATAATTTTCTCATCTTTATGAAGGTGGCCCTGGCAATTTCGATACGTCTTTTTATTTCATTGTTTTGGTCTCCAGTTTCGTTTATTAAAGTTCCCAAGTATTTATAACTTGATACTTTTTCAATTTGAATGCCTTTTATACTAATATGTGCTGGTTGTGTCATGATTTTACTGAAGACCATATACTTGGTTTTTTTGATATTAATGTTTATGCCATAATTGTTGCAAGCAATATTTATGTTTGTAAGTAGTCGTTGTAATTCTTCTACTGTTCTTGCAACTAGTACAGTGTCGTCTGCGTATCGAATATTATTTACAACCTCTCCATTGATTACGATTCCTTCATTTGCTTGAAAAAGGGCTTCCTGACAGATGCTTTCACTATATACATTAAATAGCAGTGGTGACAAAATGCATCCCTGTCTTACTCCTCTACGTATTTCTATTGCTTTTGATATCTCGTTTTCTATTTTGATGTTAGCTTTCTGATTCCAATATAAGTTGAGAATTATTCGCAGATCTTTATTATCTATGTCTTTTCTTTCAAGAATGTCTTTTTCAAAATCACACCAAACAGTGGTTTTTTCTGAATGTATTGGCAACTCTTGAACCTCTTTGGGTTACTCATCAACCCAAATACGGGCATTTTGTATATTCACGTCCTCATTAAGCCAAAAACGGGCCTAATCGGCAAACATTTCTTTGCTCTAAGCGCCATAAACACATTCCTCATTGAACACCTATTTTCGTAATACAGCTAAATAATTTCTAGACGTTGTGCCGAGTTAAGTCTGTCTAGGATGAAATGTCAAACAATACTGAATAAGAAAGCAACTTTAGGCGATACCATTCATGCACGATCTCCCAACAAATCCTCACCAAAAAAAGTACTTCTAAATGAATCACCCTTTATAAGCGAGGTTCCTACAGCCTCTGCCGCTTCTCGCATTTCGACCCCATCTTTTTCTGTTCATCCATTCATCTTCTTTGATGGCTCTATCTCTTATGATGTGCCGTACATTTTCTTCCATGGCAACCGAAGGCCTTCCCCTTCTTCTTCTTTGTTGTGGTATGTAATTTAAAACTTTTTTTGGCCATCTATCTTCATTCATTCGTTTCACGTGACCATTCCACCATTCGTTTCACGTGATCTGCCAAACTTCTGCCCCATAAGTCATAATAGGCTCTACCAAGATATGTACGATAGATTGTCAACAGGGGCGTCATTTGAAATTTTGATTGGAGGGGCAAGCATTATGTAACGTGCTATGTACTAAGAGTATGAGTCATAAAAAAGATTTTTCGGGATTCTTCTATATTTTGAATTACATAATTATTAAGATATTACCAAAGTAGACAGTAAAATAGTTAATTACTAATTTATTAATCATATTTCGTCACCATTTTCATATTTAGTTGTAATAGTTATTTCATCAGTGGTAAAAAATACTTTGAAAAGTCCTAATAAAAAATTTTCATTTTTGACTTATACTCTTAATACATAGCACTCTAATATATCTACAATACATTATACAATACTATAGTACCTAATAAAATTGATGTATTTTTTGTAAATTTGAGTCATTTTCAGGGTCAGGGGGGCAAATGCCCCCTGACCCTCTCAAATGACGCCCCTGATTGTCAATTTCGTTTTTTGTCTTATATCTTTAGACTTTAGACTTTAGACCATAGTAGAGAGTTTAGAATGTTTACCGCTTTTTTGCCCTGCTGCGTTCTGTTTTCGATATCTCTTTTGGTAGTGCCTTCTTTAGATATTATAGATCTGAGATATTTATACATTTACATGTTTTTGTGGTTCTAATTTCTAAATCTGGATCTTCTTCATCATCCCCTGTTATAAGATACTCTGTCTTTGACATATTCATATTGAGGCCCCAGTTTTCATATTCTGATATAACAATTCTTTAGAATAAAGAATTCTTTAATAACAATAAGTTTTGAATGTTTTTATGACACTCAAAAGTGTGTGAAAAGTGCCTTACAACTCACCATTTTATCCTTAATTTTTAAAAATTTTACCACAGACCCCTGCAAAACAAAGTTCATGCCCCCCCCCCACGATCGTTTTCTTAGCACGAAACAAAGGACAACATAATAAGCAGAGGAACGAGAAAGCTTATGGAAACAAGACAACAACTTCTACAGTTTGCCCGTTCTCCATTCTTCCGGTATTTTATTGTTTTATAATTTTGTTAATTAATGTTTTTAATAATTGTTCTGTCATTGCTGCTCAACAATATTAAATATTGAAATTTTCAGTCATTCGTTTGGTATTCCGTCTTTACTTGCAACTTTTCTGTTCTACAGCTTTTCAAGTGTTTTTCTAAATTCCTGTGTACTTATATTTATATTAACTTTTCATTTGTTCTTCCTCTGCATAGAGCTTTTTTAGATAGTCAATGGATGTTCCTTTTCTATGTATTTTGGTTCTATTAGTTCCTTTACCTACGTTCTTTGATCTCTTATAAAGCGCCACAGGCCCTTTTGCAGACCATAAACATAATATCATAAATTCAACAAAAACTAAGGGGAGAAAACTATGGAATTTAACATGTCCTGGTTTTTTGCACGTCAGTGTATTTTAATAACAAAAAAATAATTAAAAATTTTAAAACAAACAATTTTTTAATGGTGGAAAAGTCTTGGAAAATAAGCATATATTTTTAATTTACCCTTTATGTGTTTAGTCAGACTGAAAGACACTCCATCTCGCCATTATAATTTGTTTTCTCGCCCTATCGGTTTGAACACACATCCCTCGGGTAAGATATTTTCAATTATTACTTTCATGTGAGAATTGAAAGAGGATATAGACCTAACTCATTGGCCTTGGCCTGCTATTGGTGCATACAAGCTGCGACCAAGTTGCAAAAGGGAAAAACTACAATGACATGTAGGGGTGGCGGGCGCTTCTTTCAAAAGGCTACACCCGTTATGGCAAATTAAATTATATTGCCTCCTATTCATTCTTACCCTTATATGTTTCATTCTTTAGACTAGAAATAGGGTCACCAAATCAAAATCATTAACAAAATGTAGAATTTAAATTTAAAATTTGAAACTTTTTTCGGTTGACATTTATTTTAAAATGTAAAATATAAAAAATATGGTCTGTACGTATATGAGAAACGGTTTATTAATTCTTTGGTGGTTTTATATATAGGGTGTCCCCGAACATAGTGCGTTCCTTAAAGGTATAGGTAGAAGTAGAAGGTACCATGAAGAGTAAAAAAGTCTTATAACATTTTTTTCTAAATGCAACCGTTTGGCTAGAAAACCAAAATACATTTTGGTATGCAAATTGAAATCTGACAACTATGTATACAAAAATCTAAACATAGACAATCACAATTCAGAAATAATTGCAGCATTTTAGCCTTAAGTATTTACATTAAACCCTGTCTTTTCATTCATGGGGTGGTACAATTATTTTGCAGGTGTGCCTGTCTGACCTACATTTGTGGTGTCAATAAACTAAATCACAAACAGTTCTTGTACAGTGATGCCAAATTAGTTAATTTTATGAAAATAAAAGTTCGCTTATATGGCGAACAATGTAATTGCTTTTTTGGAAACGGTAAACTTTAGAAAAAATTGTTATAGGACTTTTTTGTTGTACATTGTGTATTATATCCATACCTTAAAGGAACGCACTATTTTCGGGGACACCCTGTATAGTCTTTTGAGACGCTTTTATTTTCAGTGTCGGGAGACACGTCTTTTTACGTTTGTACAAATGTCGACCATTGCTTCTTGTTATATGCTGATCTGTTTGCTTCTGCTATTGTTTTTCCCTTCCTTTGAATAATTTTCGCGACTGGATCCCAAGTTTGTCTAGGTCTTCCTCTATTTCATTTCTTTTCTTTTGTATCCTGGCTTCCCATATTTTCTTCACCGGTGTGTTGTCTTTTATGTTTTTCATGTGTCCCTACCAACTTAGTTGTTTTTCTTCAATATACTCAAGTACTGATTTCGTCCATATATCTGTGGTTCTTATTCTCTCTATTGTCACTTTTCTAACTCCTCGTAAATATTTTATCTCTAGGGATTGTATCTTACTCTTTAGTTTTATCTTACTCTTGTTAATATCCAAGTCTATAATATATATTATATGGTATTAAAAACAGTTAATTTAGTTTTACTTGTAATTTCTTTCTTGTATAAGAAGGTTTTTTTATTGCATGGAACAGTTTTGATGTTTTACTCATTCTCTCTTCAATATCTTTGTCCTGCCTTTCATTATTTTCAATTTTAACGCCTAAATATTCGAAATGGTTCACTAGCTCTAGTTCCTCTACATTTTACATCTTTATAAAGGCTACACCCGTTATGGCAAATTAAATTATATTGCCTCCCTCCTATTCATTCTTACCCTTATGTGTTTCATTCTTTAGACTATAGAAATAGAGTCACCAAATCAAAATCATTAACAAAATGTAGAATTTAAATTTAAAATTTGAAACTTTTTTCGGTTGACATTTATTTTAAAAAGCAAGATATTAAAAATATTTATGGCCTGTATATAACGGTTTACTAATTTTTCGGTGCATTTGTTTTTATTTATTTACCAAAAAATAAATGTGGAGATTTTCACACTATTAAACTAAAAACTAAGTGTAATAAAAGAACAAGGAGATCTTAACCACGTATTTTTAAGTGTTCCAAATATTTTCAGCATTCAGGAACTCTTGTACAGTTAAAAAACTTGCAAACTCTGCAAATAATATTTTTTCCGTACCAAATAACCTATTGGTTACTAATGATAAACTAGTAGTACTGTATAGAATCAAATGGATTACATCTTAATAAACCACCGATTTCGAAAAAAATATCAAATACATACCTATACAGGGTGTCCAGAAACTCTACAGACAAACGAAGACAGGAGATTCCGCAGGTAATTTTAAGACAATTTAACCAAATTCACCGTGTCCGAAATTGCTTCCTAAGGCAGCTAGAGCTGTTTGAAAATGGCACCTTGTAATTAGTTTTTCTTAAATACCTCCAGAACGCTTCTAGTTAGAAAAACAAAAATTGGTATGCTTATTTATCTTCCAGAGATACATCGATTACATCCATTGCGAATTTATAGTACCGGTCATAGGCGTCCGTTTTGGGTAGGGTATCGGTTATTTTATCGTATAACTTTTTCGTCTTTTAAATTTTAAGCATTTTTCACTTTGGATTATTAAATCGTGGGGTATGCTAGTACTAAAAGGTACTCTTGATTTAAGTCGGTAGGACACACCGTTTTCTAGAAAAATTGATTTGAAAATTTTTGGTCTCTTGAATTTGAAAAAAAAAAATAAAAAATGTTTTCAAAAAACGGTGTATTTTACGAACTTAAACGAAGAGTAACTTTTACTCCTAGAATATCTCATAATTTAATAATCTAGTGTCAAAAATCTTAAAAATTAAAGACAAAAAAGTTATGCGATAAAATAACCGTTGACCTACCCAAAACCGACGCATATGACTGATACTTCGTTGAATTTTTTTTTAAATTGAAGGAACAAAAAATTTTCAAATCAATTTTTCTAGAAAACGGTGTATCCTATCGACTTAAAACAAGAGTACCTTTTAATACAAGAATACCTCACAATTTCATAAGCCAGAGTTAAAAATGCTTAAAAGTTAAAGACAAAAAAGTTATGCTATAAAGTAACCGTTGCCCTACCCAAAACGGACGCCTATGACCGGTACTAGAAATTTACAATGGATGGAATCGATTTATCTCTAGAAGATAAATATGCATACCAATTTTTGGTTTTCTAAATAGAAGCGTTCCGGAGGTATTAAAGAAAAACTAATTACCGGACGCCATCTTCAAATAGCTCTAGCTCCCTTAGGAAGCGTTTTCGGACTAAGTGAATTGGGTTAAATTGTCTTAAAATTATCTGAGGAATCTCCTGTATTCGTTTGTCGGTATAGTTTCTGGACACCCTGTATAAAAACTTACTCCGGTAAGTTACGCTGCTATAAACTCAAATTATAATTTATGCTGCTCCAATGTAACCTGAAATCATAATTTACTCTGCTTTAACATACAAATTAAATTCAAGAAATTAACAAAGCCAACTAAACCTAGTAAGATACAAAATAACGAATATACCAAACAAAAACACAACCATCAATGAATGTAGGTACGACATAAAAAACTCAATTTTAAAAGAAGTTAGAGAATCTTTGAAAACACCTACCCTACAAAATTGGCAAACAATGATTGTATGACATTGGAAATCCTAGACCTGATGCAAGTTAGAGTTAGAAAACTAAATAATGTTCACGTACTTAAAAACGCAAACTGAAAAATTTGTGTGATCACCAAAACAACGTGCAAATTAATGAAAGACATAAATGTATATCAGTGACCTTTTTGACGTTGCTTATCGAGAAAATGCTATTCATACACATACTACCTGTGACAATCAGTTAGATAGAGGTCCCAGCATACTTAAATCAGTAGTAAGAAAAGCATACCGCAAGCCAAAAATAATAAAGCACCTGGATCAAATCAAAGCCCTGCTGAGCTACTTAATGTAACTACCAACGACACTCCCAAGAATGAGCAACGAGGCCTTCATGCTTTGTTCTTGTATAACGACCGGCTTATTGCCATCTAAGGCCACTCGTAGTGTCCACGCAGGGATAATTATCATCATATTTTCTGGCTCCTACCCATGGGACCCCATCGTTCATAGCTCTCTCTATTGTCCAAAGTTCTATGGAGTCGAATGCATTTTTATAATCAACGAAGCCTATGTATAAGTTCAGGTGATATTCGTTGGCTTTCTCTATTAGCGTTCTGACTGTGAGAAGATGATCCGCTGTACTGTAACCCTTTCGGAATCGGTTGATAGCTGTCAAGCTTCGACGTTAAACTATTAGTTATGTTATTACTCTCATAAACAGTTTTTACATTTGGGGCAGCAGGGAGATTGGCCTATAGTTCCTCAGATCTCCCCTGTCTCCTTTTTTTGAAGAGAATTATTGTCACACTTTCTTTCCACTCATCTGGGACTTCTCTGTGAAGGCATTCGTTGAAAAGATTTTTCAATTCTTCGAGAATAATGTCACTCCCCTCCTTCAACATTTCGGCAAGTATTCCTTCTGGGCCCGGAGCCTTATTGTTCTTTAGTTTAGAAAAAGATATAAAAGAAAATAATATAAATGGAAGAAGTACGTAAATAAAAAAGTAAATAAATAATAAATTTATACTGCAATTTACTTAAATTCAGAAGTCGAAAATAGTTTGGTAATTACTGTTCGGGATATACCTACCTATGTAGTATAATGTGTCGGCTTACAAATTACAAAAGTCCAAAACTATAAAACGAAAACACCTCTCTTCTCTCTAGGCGCGTTTAACAGCATCGTACCTTTTGAAAATTGATAAACACTCATCTAATTTACTGTCATTTATTAATTTTAACGCATTTATATAAACAGGTAATATATTATGCAGAGAGCTAAGTGTATCAACAATGGTGAAAGAGCTCGCCGTAAAAAAGTAAATTAACAGGATAGGATCTCTCTAAAAAGTCTCATTTTATATTGAAATTCTTTATCTGTTGAACCCTGCTTTTTAAACAGGAGAAGTAATTCAAATTTACTGCGTCACAATGCTTGTTTGTAATTATTGGTGCAACTGTAGGCAAGTTTGCCTACAAAAAAAAGATGCCATACAAAAATGTAGGTTTCTTCTAGATAAACATTTTGATTTTTTTTTTAAAACAGTATCTCTTAACATTTTCAAGTTACATGGAGAAAAAGGAAGATTTTTAAGAAAATTTAAATGTGCGCTCTATAATTTGATCTTACTTTTTTCAAAAACCATTCATTTTAAACCCGCTCAACTTTTTGAACAGTAGTGAAAAATAACACTGTAGTAAAATGTATTGTAGAAGGAAAACGATGCATTTAAATTCTTGTGGATGAGGGGTTAAATATACTTCTCAATTTTTTTCTTAAAATTTGTTAGTCATAAATTTTTTGCAGCATATCGCTTAGTTTGAATGTAATCGACATTTAATTTAATATTGCATATTTGAAAGGACTTTTCAAGCACAATAAAAGGTATTGGTAGCATTATACACCTAAAATCGACCGTTTCTCTGGTATCTCAAGTTGAATACACTGATTTTAGCATGCACCAAAAAAACAAACTCTTTTTACCTACCTTATCTCTTTTTGTATTATAAATAGAAGATTAAAGAAGGAACAAATTTCTTTGATTTTTTATGAGCTACAAAAATGTTTTATATAATTTTTTTAGTTGGATGCATTGTTTTTAAGGTATTCGCAAAAAACCGTTTGAAAAGGTGTTATATTTCAATGAAAATGGCCAATTTTCAACCACGAATAACTCAAAAAGTATCGAGTTTTCGAAAAAAAAAATTATAGAACAGTTTTTGCTTTGAATTAGCAAAAAGTAGTTGTTTAACCAAAAAATTTTTATTATTAATACTCAAGCAAGCAAGCATAGTGATTTAACCCAGCCTGAGAGACTTGCTCACCCCTAGAGAATGACATTCGGGTGATACAATTCATTGGGGCGAGGAGGATTAACTCCCGTAAGCAGGAATCACTCCACCCCGCTTCAATGCTATTATTAATACTCTAGCAACTTCCGTAGTTGTTTAACCAAAAAATTTTCTAGCCCCGAGAATAGAAGAATGGAGTATCCAATGGAAAATAGCAATAAATCCAGATAAGACCCAAGCGGTTATCTTCAAAAAGAGAAGAGATAACCCAGAAGAACAGCTAACATTGCAAGACAGACCCATCGAATGGCAAAACGAAGTTAAATATTTAGGAGTCACAATGGACCAAGGTCTTACATTCACATCACATGTCAACGCAACAGTCCAGAAAACAGCAGCGGCCAGATCAGCAATAAGAGGACTCACAGGAAGAAGAAGCAAATTAGCTATGAAAACAAAATTAAGACTGATAAATAGCATTATACTGCCAATAATTACATACGCATCTCTTGCATGGGGTCACATAAGTCAAAGTAACAAAAAGAAGATACAAGCGGCACACAACAACTGCCTCAGAGAAGCTGCAAACGTGCCCAGATACGTCGCCGAACGTTTCTTATTTAGAGACCTAAAACAAATAAGAGTACTGGATATTATGGAGGAAAAAGCCAGAACAAAATTTGCTGAGCTAGAAGACCACCCAAACCGGATCTTGCAAGAGATATTAAGGTATGATGTGTACCATAGATGGAAACATAGGAGACCCAAACAACAAATATTAGTAAATATATAATAAAGGCTAGATAATCGTAGCTCTATCAAAAGAAGACAACTTGCTCACCTTTGGCATCTCATTATATTTATTAGTGTTGATTTTTATAATTTTCAGACATCCCTCAAAAAAATATACAAAAAACTTCAAATCGGCTTCAGCCACTAAAAAAATCAATAAAATATTAACAATAGGCGAAAGCCACAAAAAAAAATATTAGTAACAAAACCCAAAAAAGGGCATGAGGGGCCCACATCCTCGAGCGCCGAGTCGCCGAACTGGACAGAGCCCAGAGCGGGGACTCGGCGCCCGAGCAAGCAAAACAGATCGAAGATAAGTCACTAGAGATAGCGGGAATAGAGCGCCTCACGCTGGCCTGCATTGATCGGGGTAGGATTTCATATGGGAGTCCGTGTACCCAAGACTCCCATATGATAAGCACTTTGCTGATTGAGAGCCTCTATAGCGCATCAGAGTGCTATCGGGGGGTAAGTGGATGGTCTGGAGCATTGAAGCGGGGTGGAGTGATTCCTGCTTACAGGAGTTAATCCTCCTCGCCCCAATGAATTGTATCACCCGAATGTCATTCTCTAGGGGTGAGCAAGTCTCTCAGGCTGGGTTAAATCACTATGCTTGCTTGCTAGGGGTGGGAACCGCCCCCAAGACAAAAGCACACATCGGCATAGGGTAGATTTTGAATAAGGAGATATTTTCAGGCTATTCCTAAAATTTCATTAAAATCCATGCAGTAGGATAGAATTCGGAGGTAATAACCTGTTCTTGCTTTCATTGACTGCCCTAGAATGAGATATGTTGGATTTACTTATGCTCTTTTCGTTTTTATATCATGATGAGTTCTAAATTATTTATATTTCTTCTAGTCATATTTTTATATATAGCAACATACCACTTTGTACACATTTTTATATAAAATATTACAGAAGTAACTTTGAGTTTTTGCTTTGCAGTGCAGATGGTACCTACAATATCGCCGGTGAGTACAAGAATGAGTTAAGGGGTAATTTATTATTACGTATTCTTTACTGTATTCATATTTTAACACTTTATTTTAAATAAAAACACTTAATTTATGTTTTATTTATTATTTATACAAATTTATAAATCACATTAAACATATATAGGTACTAAACAAAAACATATAATGTATTTATCTAATTACAAGTTATTTTTAAATAAATTAATTGACACAAATTAGAATCTACGTAAATTATTTATAGACCAGGGCGCATCTGTAAAAATATTAGTACATTTAAACGTTGAGAGGTGACTTTTTGCAGAAATTGCTTGAAAATAACTCAAATAATAATATTTAAGTTATCCTCCCTCTCAAAAAGGTCCGGAACATTGTTTACATATAATCAAAATGTCAAAAAATGAAGGAAAAATTCGATTTTTTTTCTTCGTTTTTTGATTGTAACTTTAAAAGTATTCATTTCTTATAAAAGTTGTACTGACATTAAAATTGCGTAATTAAATTTCCTACAATATAGAATTAGTTAAGAATTTAAAAAATTGTCACCCTTATTGCAAAATAGCAATAATTGCGAAAAAACCATACAAAAACAAGTATTGGCATTTTACGTTTTTCAACCGTTTATCCTACACTTATGACCTTCCTATTACACCCAGAAAAACTTTATGATACATTAAAACAGTACTGTAAATTTCATTAAGATCGGTGCAATAGATTTTGCAAAATAAATTTTGCAATCCAGCTTTCACAAAAAAAATTCATTTTTTCAAAATGTTACAGGACTGAAAATAAAGCAGATAGCAAATTGGAATTTTTTTTTGTGTATAGAAGTGTACTGTACCTTTCATTTGAAATTTGCAAAATTAAAATCGATTTAACTACCTCGGCGTCAGGATTTTTTTTAAATAAACATTAATTATTAGTGCTACGCACAGGACAGCGGATAGTTTGCTCTGATTGGGCATTCCAGTGACCTTTGATAATGATTGATACATTTTAATTTTTATTACATTTCGATATAAATAAATAAATTTGTTTATTGCAAAATAAAAACAGATACTCTATCCTTTGAAATAACACTTTTTTAGCAAAAACTTTCTTTGTTCATATATTTTAACTTAGAGAATAAAAGTTTATTATTTTTAAACATATGCAATTGTTTAAACAATATTTCACAAACAATAATGAAATTAGTTTGATTTTTGAGGAATTAAAATATTAAAATACAACAAAATATAGAGTAAGAAAATAATATATTAGATAAAGATTGGAAGAAATTTTGGTGGAAATCACCTTGTGTGAATCGAACACCGCTGTCCTGCGCGTAGCACCAACAATTAATGTTTATTTAAAAAATTTTCTGACGCCGTGGTAATTAATAGATTTTAATTTTGCAAATTGCAAATGAAAGGTACAGTACACTTCTATAAGCAAAAAAAAATTCAACTTGCTATCTGCTTTATTTTCAGTCCTGCAACATTAAAAAAAAAAGGAATTTTTTTGCGAAAGCTGGATTGCAAAATTTATTTTGCAAAATCTGTTAAACCGATCTTAATGAAATTTACAGTGTTGTTTTAGTATATCATAAAGTTTTTCTGGGTAAAATATGAAGGTCGTAAGTGTAACGTAAATGGTTGAAAAACGTAAAATGCGAATACTTGTTTTTGTATGTTTTTTTTTTCGCAATTATTGCTATTTTGCAACAAGGGTGACTATTTTTTAAATTTTTAACCAATTTTGTATTGTAGAAAATTTAATTATTAATTATGCAACTTTTAGGTTAGCACAACTTTTCTCAGAAATGAATAGTTTAAAAGTTATAATCAAAAAACCAATAAAAAATCGAATTTTTCCTTCATATTTTGACATTTTGAATATTTAAACAATGTTCCGGACCATTTTGAGTGGGAGGATAACTTAAATATTATTATTTAAGTTATTTTCAAGCAATTTCTGCAAACAAATTTGAGTCACTTCTCAACGTCCATCTCAAAACAGATGCGCCCTGGACTATTAATCCAAATGCATTTTACTGCTGTCAGAAAATATAAAAAAATGTTTATTTCAGAAAAAACATTGCTTTTCGCCTAAATGCAATGATCAGGAAATGCCTTGTCTTATCCCATTGGATTGAGTCAATTGGTTCATCTTCTACTTATACTTTTATTGTATTTTGTTGTTTCTATTGAGTACAATAAATGGATAACGCAGTGGCGGATCCAGAATGGGTATTGGGGGGGGGGGCATCATGGATCTTGAGGGTGATTTAATTACTTTTCTCTGATGAAAGGTCACGTAGGCTTACCATCCTTAGGATAAGTGGGCTTTCAATTATTTTTTGAATGGGCCTAAATTTTTTTTATTTGGCAGCTCTCGGTTTTTCTTTTTTAGGATTATTGAATTGATATTTATTTTCGATCATCATTGTGGGGATCATGACCTCGTGACCCCCCTCTGGATCCGCCACTGGGATAACGTCCTTTAATTTGACCGCGTCAAATGCTTTCCTAAGGTTCACGAAACATAAATATGTGAGTTTGTTGTATTCTAATGATTCCTCTTGAACTTGTCTCATTATAAATTTAATTTAGCTTCGGTGCGTGATTTTCCCGACAACCTTGTTGTTCTTCTGCTAATGTTATAGTTTCATTCAGTTTGTTTGTTATCCCTTTGGTTGTTCATTTTAAGGTTGAAAATATATTTTTGTTAAAAGGTTTATTTAAAATACGTCTCTGGTTTACCAAACGGACGAATCTCAAAACATTACTTAAAAATTTGTTTAATTCCTCATAATATTAATTGGTTCGATTTATCAAGCAGTCAGAAATCGTATTTTGATGCAGGTAGAGGAAGATTAGTGTTTTCTGACCTGTGTGACCACTTTCATATAGGAAAAAATACGAACTTAAACATATGATGAATTTATGAGACAGGTTGAAAAGTGGGAGTTGTCTAATTTGCTCAGTGGCGTTTTTAATAAGGGTGTGTGGTGTGTTTGTAGATGAGAATTATTATGATTCAGTTTTTTTCCGCCAAAAAACATAATAAAAAATGGTTTATTTTTTTTTTATTTTATTTCATTCTAGCCTTGGTTCAGAACCTTTAGCCACGTAACTACATATACAATTATTATTCGTTCATAAGTATAAAATTGTCCAGTATACACTTAAAAATAAAAAATAAAAAAAATAAAGCTTACAAATAACAATGCCTACGTACTATGTTAATAAATACAACTATATTAATTTTTTTTTTCTTTTTCACTACGGTAAGAACTAAAAACATACATAGGTTACAAAATAATATAATTAATTACAGTAAATATCTCATTCATACATTACATAATACAAAAGAAATACCTATTCATTCAAACGATTAGTTTTACATTCACACTTTTAATTTAATTTTTTGAAGAAATGTCATAATTAGTTTAAAAATTTTAATGTTATCCACACTTAATAGCACATTTAAGTCTAGGGGAGTACTTAAACCTGCTTTCAGCAATTCTTGTAGCAGCCACATACTTGCATTGAGATTTAAGGGACAGTTAAAAAATATATGATTTAGATTAGCTATGCTAGTGCCACAGTCACATCTGCCTGTTGGGAGAAGTCCGATTTTATGTAGATGCTTCGGGAAACATCCATGATCTACTTTTAATCTTAGGATGGTCGACACTGTATTTCTACTTAGTGCAACAACTTTGTAAAATTTGTTAACAGCTACTGTTGGTTGTAATTTAAACAAATTAGTGCCTGTACTTTCACCGAACTGAATCCAACGTCTATCCCATTTACATTTAATATGCTGTTTAACGTATGCAAAAAGATCACATGTGTTAAGTTCTTCAATCAATATTTGAGGGTACTTTAGTGGATTTTTAGCTATTGAATCCGCAATACTATTACCTAATATGTCTGAATGTCCCTTAACCCACACAAATTTAACACTATATGTTGAAGCTGATAATTTTAGTAATTGTTGCAATATTTTTAATATAAATATATTGCTGTTAATTGTGACTCTAAAGTTTTGTAATGCATTTAATACTGATAGTGAATCACTGCACACAACAATTTTGTTCCATTGTTTCTCACAATACCATTCAAGAGCTTTATATATAGCACATGCTTCAGCGGAAAAGATGCTGGATTGATTATTTAGAGTAAATACTTTTTTTAAATTTATTTTTGGTACAAAGTAAGCACTTGTTGTACAGTTTACTGATTTTGACCCATCTGTATAGATCGTGGTGTAATCTGAATAATTACTTAAGATTTCCTTGAGAGTATTATGACAAAATTTAGTTTGGTATTTAGGGATAATAATATTTGTAGATAGAACGCTTGTTAAGTGTGGTATATCCAATGATTCCCAAATAAGGTAGCAAGGAGAGTTTGTTAAATTAAGTTCATGGCAAGTTACAAATGCTGTCACTAGTAGTGGAGAATTCTTTTTTGCAAAATGTGTAGATGTTAAATCAGCTGTATTTAATTGACTAATTATTTTTGCATTATACGTGCAGCGATAATGTTGGATTAGGAAATATTTGCTTGCCAAATATTCTCTACGCAATGGGAGTGGATTTTCAGATGCTAGAACTAGTGTAGCTTCATTTGGAGTGCTTTTCATCAACCCTAACACATTTTTCAAAGCTTTCATTTTTCAAAAAATGGTTTAAATTATAATAAAACTAAAAGTTAAACAATTAGGAATGCGCGTCATAGATTTAATGACATCATAACCCACCGGTACAAACTTGACGGCAAACAAATTCAAAAAATGTTTCGTCATACATACTTATATTAGTTTTTTCGCTACCGTCAAGTTTAACAGGAATTCTCTGTTGCCAAATAAAAAACATATAGGTATATATTTACAAAAGCAGCTTCTTCTTCTTTACGTGCCATCTCCGCGACGAAGGTTGGCAATCATCATTGCTATTCTCACGAATAAAGTTTGCTTGCTTCTCCAGAGTTCAGTTGAGCTGCATCCAAACCATTCTCTGAGATTTCTCAGCCAGGACATTTTTCTCCTACCTATGCTGCGCCTTCCTTGAATCTTTCCCATCATATTAGGAATTCATATCTGTTACCACGTGTTATATGACCCAATTATTGAAGTTTTCTTATTTTGATGGAATCCAGTATCTCCCTGCTGTTCTGCATTCTCCTTAGTACTTCCTCATTGGTTATTCTGCCTGTCCAGGAGATTCTCAGCATTCTTCGATACGTCCATATCTCAAATGCTTCCAATCTATTGAGGCATTGTTTATTGAGAGTCCATGTCTCTACACTATACAGCTACAAACGCAGCTACCGGCTATTAATTATTACTTAAGCTAACTTAAAAACAATAATTTGACATTATATTTAACATTCAATTTTATGACAGACGTCAGCTACCATTTACAATCTCACCAAATATAAGGACATCACATAAACTCGTCACTAATTCTAGCCAATGAAATGCTCGCTGTAATAGGAATGGCATGTCAAAAAAATCTGATTATTCCCTATATATTTTTTCAAATTTAGAATATGGCAACTAGGGGAAAATTACGTACATTCCTTATTGTTTGACTTTTCCTATAGTATGTTCTTGAATAGAATACGTATGTAGACTATAGGTACTCAGGTTACGTTCATAATATTTCTTATGGGGATTAAAAGAAAATGGTCACAGTTCATTGTAGACATTAGCAAAATATTTTATCGTCAATAGTTGCATCTAATTTTACTTTATGTGTATTCCATGATCCAATGACATTTCTTATTCAGGTGTATTTTCGAGAATTTAGGGTCAAAATTATCCATTGAAAATTTCTGGTAATTATTGCACTGGTGCAGCTGTAATATTGGAGTAACAACTACACTAAATAAAAATCCATTTCCAACTAACCTAAAACACTCAGAACTGTAAAATATCTAGTACGTAGAGGAGCATTGTTAAAACAATAAAAATTATTCATATTTTGCCATCTTTGTCGCAGCAATACAATGCCAGAAAATACTTAGAATATTAACTAACCTAGCCTAATGAGCCACACTCTCAAGATATTCCTAAGAATATTTCACAAGAGAATTGCATGCAAATGCGAAGATCTCCATTAGGCTAATGAGCCACACTAAGATATTCCTAAGAGAATTAGACGCAAATGCGAAGATCTCGAAGGTACTCAATTTGGTTTTAGATATGCTATTGGAAACAGGGAGGCACTTTTTACGCTAAATTAATATCCTAATAAAAAATTCCGTGACCAAAGAAAATATGTATTTGCATCGTTCGTGAACTTCAAGAAGACATTCGATAAAGTACAGCATGTAAAATTAATTCAAATACTAAAAAAATATAGGAATATATCTTGTTCTTGTTGTAGTGCTTATCCGCTTCGGATGTTTGCGATCATCAATCCTTCTCCTTTCTGGTTCTCACTTTCCTTCTACTTTTCCTTGCAAGATTAGGTGCAACAGTCCATATCTTTCACTGTTCCTCATGATGTGACGAAGGTATTCGATTTTGGTTGTTTTTATTGTGATTAACATATCTTTTTCTTTTTGCATTCTCGGCAAAACACCCTGGGCCTCGATTTTTGATCCTTCGCTTCGTTATAGAACGTATTCGCTTCGTATACTAAACAGATACGAAGCGAATACGTTAGTGATGTTGATTAAAGTTACTTTCGAGTAATCGTTACAAATCGTTACTTTTGTATAAAGTAATCATTTACAGTATTCGTTACTTTGATTACTTTTGTTACTTTTATATTTGAGTACCGGTAATCATATCGAGAATCGCATTTCTCAGTATTTCGTATGAGATTCGATATAACAACGACCTTCACCGATCTATTTAATGGATAGAAATTAAACGATATGAAATCTATTATGTTAGAAATTATTTAAAACAAGGGGTGCCCGACATAAAATTGTCCAGACTAATTAATAATTAAAAATGAAATTTTTTATAAATTCTATTAATTTTTTGGCCCGGGCAGATATTATTTTAGATTTTCGGATAATAACAATAAAATACACATAGACCAAGGCATTTAGGAAAAAATAAATGATTTTTAGGGCAATAGTGAAACAGGAAAAAGTTTTCAACAGAAAAATAGGTGGAAATGCATAATTGCAGTATAAAATATATCCAAAAGTACATACACATTCATCCATGATTAAATTGAAGAGCATACAACTCAATGAGTCTCCCTGTCTTATTCCGCTGCCTATATCTATAGATTTTGTAAGTTGTCCATCTATTCTGACCTCCATTTTATTGTGATGGTAGATACTCGTAAAGTACCGGCCCGATTCCGATATCAACCGATTGTAGATACAGTAGGTACTCGCTCTGATACGATTGGTACGAAGTAACGAATGAATCAGATTAATCAAGAGTAATCAAAGTAACGATTTGCCTCTCTGTATAGTAATCGTTACTTTCGGTATTCGTAAGTAACGAGTACTTTGTAACGAATAGTTACTTTTTCAACATCACTAGAATACGTTCGATAACGAAGCGGAGGGTCAAAAATCGAGGCCCTGATTTTCGTCCAAGTTGAAAAAGTTTACAAAACGACATATTTGGGACCTGTCATAGTCATAATGGACCAACTAGGACCAGATATAGAAATAAAACGCGGAATAACAACGACTAAAACTGCTTTAATGAAAATAAAGTCATTTCTTTGCAATAAACATCTCAGTTTAGAACTAAGAAAAATAATGGTTAAGTGCAATATTTGTTCTGTACTTTTGAACGGTGCAGACAGTGTGAACAATAAAAGTATCGATCATGAACAGAATTGAAGCATTGGAAATGTGGATTCATAAACGGATGCTGAAGATAACTTAAATAGGAAGAAAACTCATGAGAAAGTACTAAAGAGAGTCAACAAAAATAGAGAACTGCTAAAGACTGTTACAAGCCGAAAAAGTCTTATCTGGGACATATGGTGAGGGGAAAATAGTATAGAATACTAACAACTGATCCTTAAAGGCAAAACAGGAATGATTCATAGAAGTGAAGGAATAAAACAAGTTTCTTGGATAAGAAACGTTCATAAATTGACTCATATCATATATCAAATGCAGGCCAATCAGTTCATATTGCAGAGGATCGAAAAGCCTTCAGTGATAGTAAACGTCAAATAATTCTGATATGACACGTGAAGGAGAAGAATTTTATTCTTATCGGGAGAGAAAAACGGTAACAATTCATTAGTTGCCCATTTATTCAGAGAAGACATTATTTTATCGTCATCTAATTTTACTTTATGTGTATTCCATGATCCAATAACATTTCTTATTCAGGTGTATTTTCAAGAATTTAGGGTCAAAATATCCGTTGAAAATTCCTGGTAATTATTGCACTGGTGCAGCTGTAATATTGGAGTAACAACTACACTAAATAAAAATCCATTTCCAACTAAACTAAAACACTGAGAACTGTAAAATATCTAGTAGGTAGAGGAGCATTATTAAAACAATGAAAATGATTAATGTCTTGACATTTTGGCGCAATGCCTAAAAAACACAATGCCAGAAAATGCTTAGAATATAGATTAGTTAGCCTAATAAGCCACACTTTTAAGATATTCCTAATAATACTTCACAACAGAATTAGAAGCAAATGCGAATATCTCGAAGATACCCAATTTGGTTTTAGAAATGCTATGGGAATCAGGGAGGTACTTTTTGCGCTAAACATCCTGTTTCAAAAATGCTGTGACCAAAGAAAAGGTATATTTACATGCTTCGTGGACTTAGAAAAGGCATTCGATAAATTATAGCATGTAAAATTAGTTCAGATGCTAAAAAATATAGGAGTAGATGACAAAGATATTCGTGTCATTGAAAAGTTCTACTAGAATCAAACTATTATCTCAAAATTGGAGACAACTACACCGACGAAATCTCCATACAATCGGGAGTCAGACAAGGTTGCATTTTGTCGCTAACATTGTTTAATGTTTACTCGGACCAGTTATTTAAAAATACACTTGAGACAGCATGGAATAAAAATCAACGGGGAAATACTTAATGTAATTATAGATAGGCGTACAATACAGTAATTCTGTCAGATAGGTACTATTTAAGGTCTCCCAGTTCTGCTTAAGCGTATTCATTAAGTAGCAGACGAAATGGGCATTAAAATAAACAAAACAAAACCAAATTTTTAATTTTAGTCTTAATCCACATCCTGATGCAGACCTTCAATTAAATGGAGTCTCAAGTTGAAAAAGTTAAGAAAATGACATATTTGGGAACTGTTATAATGGACCAACTAGATCCAGACATAAAAATAAAACGCGGAATAGCAATGACTAAAACTGCTTTTATGAAAATGAAGTCATTTCTTTGCAATAATCATCTCAGTTTAGAACTAAAAAAAGAATGGTTAAGTGCAATATTTGATCTGTACTTTTGAACGGTGCAGACAGTGTGAACAATAAAAGTATCGATCATGAACAGAATTGAAGCATTGGAAATGTGGATTCATAAACGGATGCTGAAGATAACTTATATAGGAAGAAAACTCATGAGGAAGTACTAAAGATGGTCAACAAAAATAGAGAACTGCTAAAGACTGTTATACACCGAAAAAGTCTTATCTGGGACATATGGTGAGGGGAAAATAGTATAGAATACTACAACTGATCCTTAAAGGCAAAACAGAAATGATCCAAAGAAGTGAAGGAATAAAACAAGTTTCTTGGATAAGAAACGTTTGTAAATTAACTCGTATAAGTCATATTATATCAAATGCAGGACAATCAGTTCATATTGCAGAGGATCGAAAAGCCTTCAGTGATAGTAAACGTCAAATAATTCTGATATGACACGTGAAGGAGAAGAATAGTATTCTTATCGGGAGAGAAAAACGGTCACAATTCATTAACTGCCATTTATGTGTATTCCATGATCCAATAACATTTCTTATTCAGGTGTATTTTCAAGAATTTAGGGTCAAAATATCCATCGAAAATTCCTGGTAATTATTGCACTGGTGCAGCTGGAATATTGGAGTAACAACTACACTAAATATAAATCCATTTCCAACTAAACTAA